>NC_051213.1:1082170-1107170 GCF_015220715.1 Pygocentrus nattereri
CTGAGAGATGACATAATGGAAGTATTCCCACTTTGGGTTAGTGCTGGAAAAGCCTTCAAAGGCAGGAAGAAACAGTCTTCACACTTCTTTACTGAACTTAAGTGGAACAACTCCGCCAGACACAAAAAAGGCTATACAGGCAGACTGACACAGCTCTCCCTGGAGCTTTAACAGAGGGAGAAAGAGAGAGAGAGAGAGAGAGAGAGAGAGAGAGAGAGAGAGGAAGAGAGAGAGAGAGGAAGAGCGAGCGAGAGAGTGAGAGAGAGAGAGAGAGAGGAAGAGAGAGTGACAGAGAGAGAGAGAGAGAGAGAGAGAGGAAGAGCGAGTGAGAGAGTGAGAGAGAGAGAGAGAGGAAGAGAGAGAGAGAGAGAGAGAGGAAGAGGAAGAGAGAGAGAGAGAGAGAGGAAGAGCGAGTGAGAGAGAGAGAGAGAGAGAGAGAGGAAGAGAGAGTGACAGAGAGAGAGAGAGAGAGAGAGAGAGGAAGAGCGAGCGAGAGAGTGACAGAGACAGAGAGAGAGAGAGAGAGAGTGAGAGAGAGAGAGACAGAGAGAGAGAGAGAGAGGAAGAGCGAGCGAGAGAGTGACAGAGAGAGAGAGAGAGAGAGTGAGAGAGAGAGAGACAGAGAGAGTGAGAGAGAGAGAGGAAGAGAGAGTGACAGAGAGAGAGAGAGAGAGAGAGAGAGAGAGAGAGAGAGAGAGAGAGAGAGAGAGGAAGAGAGAGAGAGAGAGAGAGAGAGAGAGAGAGAGAGAGAGAGAGAGAGAGAGAGAGAGTTGTATGTGTCATATTTTGTGTGCCTGTTTAACTGTGTTTAGTATATTGGGATATTCGAGTGAGTGGAACAGCTGTATTTATATTTTCTAGTATACAATGATTAAAACCTTCCCTGGACAGTTTATTAGAAACCCCTTTCTTGTAGCTCCACCTAGATAGTGTACAATTAGAAACCCTAAAAGGATATGCCTCAGTTAAAGTGTCCAGTGAGTGGAAATACAAGGTAGGAGTTTCTAATAAAGTGGCCAGTGAGTGGAAGCACAAGGTAGGAGTTTCTAATAAAGTGGCCAGTGAGTGGAAGCACAAGGTAGGTGTTTCTAATAAAGTGGCCAGTGAGTGGAAGCACAAGGTAGGTGTTTCTAATAAAGTGGCCAGTGAGTAGAAGCACAAGGTGGGTGTTTCTAATAAAGTGGCCAGTGAGTGGAAGCACAAGGTAGGAGTTTCTAATAAAGTGGCCAGTGAGTGGAAGCACAAGGTAGGTGTTTCTAATAAAGTGGCCAGTGAGTGGAAGCACAAGGTAGGTGTTTCTAATAAAGTGGCCAGTGAGTAGAAGCACAAGGTGGGTGTTTCTAATAAAGTGGAGAGTTAGTGGAAGCACAAGGTAGGTGTTTCTAATAAAGTGGCCAGTGAGTAGAAGCACAAGGTGGGTGTTTCTAATAAAGTGGCCAGTGAGTGGAAGCACAAGGTAGGTGTTTCTAATAAAGTGGCCAGTGAGTGGAAGCATGAGGTAGGTGTTTCTAATAAAGTGGCCAGTGAATGGGATGGTTTTATTGCCCATAATTAACTCATGGGATTAGGGTTATTACCTATCATTAACCTAAGGGGTTGGGTTTATTACCCTTTATTAATCATTGAGGTTCAGGTTATTACCCCTCTTTAACGCTCGGGATTAGGATTATTACTTATCATGAACCATTAAGGTTGGGTTTATTATCCATTATTAACCAGTGGGGTTGGGTTTGTTGCCCAGCCCTATGTATGGCGGCTGGGTTTATCACCCAGTATTAACCACTGGAGCTTGGGTTATTACCCCAAATTAACCACTGGAGCTTTGTTGATTACCCAATGCTAACCCTGGGATTTAGAGGCGCTACTACTGAGGGTGGGTTTACCCAACATTAACCACTGAGTTTGGAGAAACTATCCAATAATGAATTTTGGGGTGGGGGTTATCACCCGTGATCATTCAGTGGTGTGGGGTTTATTGCATAGCTTTAACCCTTACGACTGGATTTGTCTACCAATATTAACAATTTGAGTTTAGTACCTAGCCTTAACTGCTGGTGTCAGTATTAACTAATGGAAATTTGGTGATTACTGGATATTAATCATTGGGATTTTAGTCATCCAATATTAATATTACCCCTTATTAACTATTGGCTTGGGTTTATAACCCAATATTAAATATTAAGGTTGTCTTCATTTCCTGGTGTTACATATTGAGGTTGGGTTTATTACCCAGTCTTAAATATTGGGGTGGGTTTATTACCTAAGATTAAATGTTGGGGTGGGTTTATTACCCAGTTTTAAATATTGGGGTGGGTTTATTACCCAGTCTTAAATATTGGGGTGGGTTTATTACCTAAGATTAAATATTGGGGTGGGTTTATTACCCAGTCTTAAATATTGGGGTGGGTTTATTACCTAAGATTAAATATTGGGGTGGGTTTATTACCCAGTCTTAAATATTGGGGTGGGTTTATTACCTAAGGTTAAATGTTGGGGTGGGTTTATTACCCAGTATTAAATATTGGGGTGGGTTTACTACCTAAGATTAAATATTGGGGTGGGTTTATTACCCAGTCTTAAATATTGGGGTGGGTTTATTACCTAAGGTTAAATGTTGGGGTGGGTTTATTACCCAGTATTAAATATTGGGGTGGGTTTATTACCTAAGATTAAATGTTGGGGTGGGTTTATTACCCAGTCTTAAATATTGGGGTGGGTTTATTACCTAAGATTAAATGTTGGGGTGGGTTTATTACCCAGTCTTAAATATTGGGGTGGGTTTATTACCTAAGATTAAATGTTGGGGTGGGTTTATTACCCAGTCTTAAATATTGGGGTGGGTTTATTACCTAAGATTAAAGGTTGGGGTGGGTTTATTACCCAGTATTAAATATTGGGGTGGGTTTATTACCTAAGATTAAATGCTGGGGTGGGTTTATTACCTAAGATTAAATGTTGGGGTGGGTTTATTACCCAGTCTTAAATATTGGGGTGGGTTTACTACCTAAGACTAAATGTTGGGATGGGTTTATTACCCAGTCTTAAATATTGGGGTGGGTTTACTACCTAAGACTAAATGTTGGGATGGGTTTATTACCTAAGATGAAATGTTGGGGTGGGTTTATTACCCAGTATTAAATATTGGGATGGGTTTATTACCTAAGACTAAATGTTGGGGTGGGTTTATTACCCAGTCTTAAATATTGGGGTGGATTTATTACCTAAGATTAAATGTTGGGGTGGGTTTATTGCCCAGTATTAAATATTGGGGTTGGGTTTATAACTCAGTATTAAATATTGACGTTGGGTTTATAACTCAGTATTAAATATTGGGGTTGAGATTATTGGTCAATATTAAATATTGGGCCTCTGATTACTGGTCAATATTAAATATTAGGGTTCTGATTATTGGTCAGTATTAAATATTGGGGTTGGGTTTATAACTCAGTATTAAATATTGGGGTTCTGATTACTGGTCAGTATTAAATATTGGGGTTCTGATTATTGGTCAGTATTAAATATTGGGGTTCTGATTACTGGTCAGTATTAAATATTGGGGTTCTGATTATTGGTCAATATTAAATATTGGGCTTCTGATTACTGGTCAATATTAAATATTAGGGTTCTGATTATTGGTCAGTATTAAATATTGGGGTTATGTTTATAACTCAGTATTAAATATTGATTTCTGAATATTGTTCAGTATTAAATAGTGGGCTTCTGATTACTGGTCAGTATGAAATATTAGGGTTCTGATTACTGGTCAGTATTAAATATTGGGGTTCTGATTACTGGTCAGTATGAAATATTAGGGTTCTGATTATTGGTCAGTATTAAATATTAGGGTCCTGATTATTGGTCAGTATTAAATATTGGGGTTCTGATTATTGGTCAGTATTAAATATTGGGCTTCTGATTACTGGTCAGTATTAAATATTGGGGTTCTGATTATTGGTCAGTATTAAATATTGGGCTTCTGATTACTGGTCAGTATTACATATTGGGGTTCTGATTATTGGTCAGTATTAAATATTGAGCTTCTGATTACTGGTCAGTATTAAATATTGGGGTTCTGATTACTGGTCAGTATTAAATATTGGGGTTCTGATTATTGGTCAGTATTAAATATTGGGGTTCTGATTACTGGTCAGTATTAAATATTGGGGTTCTGATTATTGGTCAGTATTAAATATTGGGCTTCTGATTACTGGTCAGTATTACATATTGGGGTTCTGATTATTGGTCAGTATTAAATATTGGGCTTCTGATTACTGGTCAGTATTAAATATTGGGCTTCTGATTACTGGTCAGTGTTAAATATTGGGGTTCTCATTACTGGTCAGTATTAAATGTTGGGGTTCTGATTACTGGTCATTATTAAATATTGGGGTTCTGATTATTGGTCAGTATTAAATATTGGGCTTCTGATTACTGGTCAGTGTTAAATATTGGGTTTCTGATTACTGGTCAGTATTAAATATTGGGGTTCTGATTACTGGTCAGTATTAAATATTGGGGTTCTGATTATTGGTCAGTATTAAATATTGGGCTTCTGATTACTGGTCAGTATTAAATATTAGGGTTCTGATTATTGGTCAGTATTAAATATTGGGCTTCTGATTACTGGTCAGTGTTAAATATTGGGCTTCTGATTACTGGTCAGTGTTAAATATTGGGGTTCTGATTATTGGTCAGTATTAAATATTGGGGTTCTGATTACTGGTCAGTGTTAAATATTGGGGTTCTGATTATTGGTCAGTATTAAATATTGGGGTTCTGATTACTGGTCAGTTTTAAATATTGGGCTTCTGATTATTGGTCAGTATTAAATATTGGGGTTCTGATTACTGGTCACTATTGACCCTCAGGGCTGTGTTCGGTCATTATTTAGCGCGGGGGTCTTTCCGGGTATCTGTGCCCACCGCGTCCTCAGTACCCACTGCAGTACAGCCGGACCGCTCTGGGTTCTCCTGACTCGCTGTGCTTATAAACACTGAGCGCCGCTCCGCCGCTCCGCCGCTCCCCGCAGCGCCCGCGCGGATCACAGAGCGTAGCGCCTTTAGAGGACGGACGGACGGACGGACGGACGGATGATCGGTTAGGTAAAAAGCTGCAGCAGGTGTGTGTGTGTGTGTGTGTGTGTGTGTGTGTGTGTGTGTGTGTGTGTGTGTGGTGTTCCAGTGCTCCAGCTCTACTCTGCCTCGCGCTACGGATTTTACGTAAGCTCCCCCCTTTTTTCTCCGCCGAGCGCGCGCCTGCAGCGATGTGAAGCACCGCGCGCCTCCTCTGTTCTCCTTTGTCGTTCCCACGATATTTTCGTTTGTTTGTTTCTTTGTTGTTTGTTTCTCGGTTTGAATCTCCGGCGCTTCACACTCTGACCGTTTACCCCCAACACACACACACACACACGCGCGCGCGCGCGCCCCCCTCCCCTCTCCCTCCCCTCCCCTCCCCGGTGCGCCGGTTTCGCGGACGCGCGCGCGCACGCACGCATCCCGGGCGAGAGAGAGAGAGAGAGAGAGAGAGAGAGAGAGAGAGAGAGACTGAGTCAGAGAGCCGGACGGAGGAGAGAGGGATCAGACGACGGAGGAGAAAAAGGAATGAAAGGAGGGAGAGAAGAGGAGACAAGCGGAGGAAGGTACGGACCGCATCCGCCTCGCCTCTCTCTCGCGCTTCGGTGTGTGTTTGTGTATGCACGTGCGCGCGCGCGAGTGTGTGTGTGTGTGTGTGTGTGTGTGTGTGTGTGTGTGTGTGTGTGTGTGTGTGTGTGTGTGTGCGCTGTGCCGTCGTCGCGTGGCTGTAGCGGAGGGCTCGCGCAGCAGCAGCAGGAGGATGAGGATGGGTTTCGTGGCGAGCGCGCGGATGTCGGAGATGGAGAGGTAATTGAAACGCCTCGCGCGCTGCTTTAATGCGCGTGCCGTGGTTGACCAGGCCTGGTGTTTGTCTCTGTGCGTCGGCGTCATTGATCCGCCATCGTCGTTCTGTTAGAGACGCTCGCGCCGCGGTGCCATTTTGCAGCACCGTCTCCGTGTGTGCGTGTGCGCGCGCGCGCGAGGCCTATACAGCGGTGTGCAGGCGCCGCAGTCACACGCCCACGTTACCGCGCGACACCCTCCGACCGCGGCAGCGACGCTCAGCGGACTAAACGCGCCCACTATGACGAGCCCAGCAGCCGCGAGCCGCTTTCTCTCTAATCTTGACGGCGATGATGATAATAACACTGACGATGAGGATGGTGATGGTGATGGTGATGATGATGATGGTGTTTTTTATACGGCTGTGAGGAACAGAGGGGGCTCTTCTGCTCCTCGGCGCCCCCTCGCGGCCCGCGGCGTCTCCGCTAATCAAGGCGGCGTTGCCATGGAGACGCCGCGCGCGCTCCAGTCGCTGCACCTGGGCCTAAAAAATGAATAAAATAAAATAAATAAGTAAATAAATAAATAATAAATCCAGAGGGGCGAAAACGCAGCAGGTTTAATGAAGAGAAAAGAGGGGGAGGGGGAGGGGCCGTTGGGGGGTGTGGTGGGGGGGCTTTGTTTGCATTGGTGATCTAGTGATGATGACCGGAATCACAATGACTGTCTTTATTTGCACGAGGAGTTGGCTTTGGTGGTTCTGTGGATGGAGAGACCGAATCACTGAACGCACGTCAGATATGAACCATAAACACCGGAGAGCTTTCGGTTCACACCCCTCACACGGAGTCGCCTTCAGGACAAGCCAGCGGCAACGAACGAAACCGTTACGGCTGCGTCTCAGTGCTCTAACGTAGGCTAACAGCCCGCTAGAGCCACCCTAGCCACCCGTGAGTTGTGAATGTTAATTTGCATAATTAAGGGATGTAATTGGTCCTGGGGGGCAAGGGGGGCCACCACGCTAAGCTATACTACACTTGAATTAAATTCAGAACCATCAGCCAACGGTGTTCGCACACTGTGGAATTAGACCTCCACATTTAACCCGTCCGTGCGGTCAAACACCACATACACACTAGGGGGCAGTGAGCACACCTGCCCGGAGCGGTGGGCAGCCCTATCCACAGCACCCGGGGAGCAGTTGGGGGTTAGGCGTCTTGCTCAAGTACACCTCAGTCATGGACTGTCGGCTCTGGGGATCGAACCGGCGACCTTCCGGTAACAGGGCCAGTTCCCTGACCTCCAGCCCACGACTTGCAGTGTCACCGAGTTTATTTACTGAATTTAACACACTGGGTGGACAAATTAAACACAAAATGTGGTCTGTGCAAAAGTTATGGCGCTTTGTATATTCTGTGGGTTTAAGTACATGAAATTTGACCAGCCAGGCTCAAAAGTTAGGAGTAATTTGCCGTTTCAGCCATTTGTACTGATTTATATGCCATAATAACTTGGATTTAAATGTTTGAACTATTGACCGAATCACATTTGTGGACGTTTGAGTCAGAATTCTGTGAATAAATGATCAGTTATGCGCGGTAATCCGGTTATTTGATCCCCACTCTGATGGATTCTGACTGAGTGTTATTAGAGGTAACATCTAAACATTCACAGCTTCCTGTAGTGTTCACGGGTTCTTTAGCAAAGACCACGGTTCTATACGGAACCATGGACACTCTGAACGCTTAGAAGGTTGTCTGCGTGGTGAATTGGTTCTTCAGATTGGTGCAGAATGTGTTGTTCATGGTTCTATGTACCAACAAAAAGTGTCCTGCTGTTCTGACAAGGTTGGCATCATAATAACAGCAGAACCCCTTTTTGGTACTATGTAGAACCATTTTCAAAAAGGTGCTGTGTAGAACCATCTACAGCACATTCCACATTAATCTGAAGAACCGTTTTATCATAAGCACGCAAATGGCCCTTTGATTGTTCCCCGTGGTTCTATATAAAGTCTGTTGTTCTAGACAAAATCCGTTGTTCTGACCGTGTTTTGCTCATATTTCCTTTATTTTGTTGCTTATTGAAATTGAATTGTGTGTTTTTTCTCATGTATAAAGCCGTTTAAGTGACCACAGTGTATGAAAGGTGCTATATAAATAAACTTGCCTTGCCCATGTAGAACCCGTGTGCTTACTAAAGAACCCTTGAGGAACGGTGGTCTTAAGAATGTACTGAGTACTGATTAGTGCTGCAGCTCCTGCTAATCTGAATAGCACCATCCATTTCATAAATGTATCTGCAGCCAAACTGGGTTTATATTCTTGGGAATATTGATTCCGGACTTTAACGGTAGTGTGTAACACACACGTCTCCAGTGTGTAAAACCCAGCAGTACAGATCAGGCGGAGAAGGACCGAAACAGGTGAAAATGAAAGGTGAACTTAAGTCCACTGCTGCAAGTTATACGGTCCATAATACCAAAGACAGCACAAGTCGGGAATGAGTCAGTATTCCAGCGTTAAGTATGAATTCAAATCAATTCCATTCAATTTGACTTTATTGTCATTATACAATTCAGGGTAGTGCAGTATAATGAAACACTATGGGGCGACTTTTCCAGTGCAGTAATAAAAGATGCATAGTAAACAGGGCAGAGACTAAAGACAGTAAAGGACAGACAAAGTGTGCGTGGTCAGTAAGTACAAATATCAAACATAGACATAATGTGCACGGGCAAACAGGTGTACTGGATGTATAGACAGTTAGTTCATAGTCAGATATTCAAGTGTATCAGGTATATAGACAGAAATGTGCTGGTGAACTGCAGTCCAGTAAATGCAGCAGTACTAGTGATGTAAACAGTGATCTGTATATAAAGTGGACAGTGCAGGTAGAGAGTAGCAGCATGATGTTCAGGTAACATCTTAAATAAACAGTTACAGTATAAATATATAAATATACTAGAAATAAGGCTTAGTGAGAGAGGTGCACAGCATACAGTCCTCTGAGCTGGTGGAGCTCAGTGTGTAGAGTGCTGGGTGGTCGGTAGTGAGCTGGTGGAGCTCAGTGTGTAGCGTGATGGGTGGTCGGTAGTGAGCTGGTGGAGCTCAGTGTGTAGCGTGATGGGTGGTCGGTAGTGAGCTGGTGGAGCTCGGTGTGTAGTGTGCTGGGTGGTCGGTAGTGAGCTGGTGGAGCTCAGCGTGTAGTGTGCTGGGTGGTCAGTAGTGACCTGGTGGAGCTCAGCGTGTAGTGTGCTGGGTGGTCGGTAGTGAGCTGGTGGAGCTCAGTGTGTAGTGTGCTGGGTGGTCGGTAGTGAGCTGGTGGAGCTCAGTATGTAGTGTCCTGGGTGGTCGGTAGTGAGCTGGTGGACCTCAGCCTGTAGTGTGATGGGTGGTCAGTAGTGAGCTGGTGGAGCTCAGCGTGTAGTGTGATGGGTGGTCGGTAGTGAGCTGGTGGAGCTCAGCGTGTAGTGTGCTGGGTGGTCAGTAGTGACCTGGTGGAGCTCAGCGTGTAGTGTGCTGGGTGGTCGGTAGTGACCTGGTGGAGCTCAGCGTGTAGTGTGCTGGGTGGTCGGTAGTGAGCTGGTGGAGCTCAGCGTGTAGAGTGTTGGGTGGTCGGTAGTGAGCTGGTGGAGCTCAGTGTGTAGTGTGCTGGGTGGTCAGCAGTGAGCTGGTGGAGCTCAGTGTGTAGTGTGCTGGGTGGTCGGCAGTGAGCTGGTGGAGCTCAGTGTGTAGTGTGCTGGGTGGTTGGTAGTGAGCTGGTGGAGCTCAGTGTGTAGTGTGCTGGGTGGTCGGTAGTGAGCTGGTGGAGCTCAGTGTGTAGTGTGCTGGGTGGTCGGCAGTGAGCTGGTGGAGCTCAGTGTGTAGCGCGCTGGGTGGTTGGTAGTGAGCTGGTGGAGCTCAGTGTGTAGTGTGCTGGGTGGTTGGTAGTGAGCTGGTGGAGCTCAGTGTGTAGTGTGCTGGGTGGTCGGCAGTGAGCTGGTGGAGCTCAGTGTGTAGCGTGCTGGGTGGTCGGTAGTGAGCTGGTGGAGCTCAGTGTGAAGCGTGCTCGGTGGTCGGTAGTGAGCTGGTGGAGCTCAGTGTGTAGCGCGCTGGGTGGTCGGTAGTGAGCTGGTGGAGCTCAGTGTGTAGCGCGCTGGGTGGTCGGTAGTGAGCTGGTGGAGCTCAGTGTGTAGCGCGCTGGGTGGTCGGTAGTGAGCTGGTGGAGCTCAGTGTGTAGCGCGCTGGGTGGTCGGTAGTGAGCTGGTGGAGCTCAGTGTGTAGCGCGCTGGGTGGTCGGTAGTGAGCTGGTGGAGCTCAGTGTGTAGCGCGCTGGGTGGTCGGTAGTGAGCTGGTGGAGCTCAGTGTGTAGCGCGCTGGGTGGTCGGTAGTGAGCTGGTGGAGCTCAGTGTGTAGCGTGCTGGGTGGTCGGTAGTGAGCTGGTGGAGCTCAGTGTGTAGCGCGCTGGGTGGTCGGTAGTGAGCTGGTGGAGCTCAGTGTGTAGCGTGCTGGTTGGTCGGTAGTGAGCTGGTGGAGCTCAGTGTGTAGCGTGATGGGTGGTCGGTAGTGAGCTGGTGGAGCTCAGTGTGTAGCGTGATGGGTGGTCGGTAGTGAGCTGGTGGAGCTCAGTGTGTAGCGTGATGGGTGGTCGGTAGTGAGCTGGTGAAGCTCAGTGTGTAGCGCGCTGGGTGGTCGGTAGTGAGCTGGTGGAGCTCAGTGTGTAGCGCGCTGGGTGGTCGGTAGTGAGCTGGTGGAGCTCAGTGTGTAGCGCGCTGGGTGGTCGGTAGTGAGCTGGTGGAGATCAGTGTGTAGCGTCCTGGGTGGTCGGTAGTGAGCTGGTGGAGCTCAGTGTGTAGCGTCCTGGGTGGTCGGTAGTGAGCTGGTGGAGCTCAGTGTGTAGCGTGTTGGGTGGTCGGTAGTGAGCTGGTGGAGCTCAGTGTGTAGCGTGCTGGGTGGTCGGTAGTGAGCTGGTGGAGCTCAGTGTGTAGCGTGCTGGGTGGTCGGTAGTGAGCTGGTGGAGCTCAGTGTGTAGCGTGCTGGGTGGTCGGTAGTGAGCTGGTGGAGCTCAGTGTGTAGCGTCCTGGGTGGTCGGTAGTGAGCTGGTGGAGCTCAGTGTGTAGCGTCCTGGGTGGTCGGTAGTGAGCTGGTGGAGATCAGTGTGTAGCGTCCTGGGTGGTCGGTAGTGAGCTGGTGGAGCTCAGTGTGTAGCGTCCTGGGTGGTCGGTAGTGAGCTGGTGGAGCTCAGTGTGTAGCGTCCTGGGTGGTCGGTAGTGAGCTGGTGGAGCTCAGTGTGTAGCGTGCTGGGTTTGACACAGTTTGACAGCTCGGGATAGAAACTGTTTCTGAACCTGGTGGTTCTGGCTCGGATGTTCCGGTACCTCTTTCCGGATCGCAGAGGTTGGAACAGGGAGTGGCTGGGATGTGTGGGGTCCGAGGACATGTCGATGGCTTTCCTCTCACATCGGTTGTCATGTATGTCCTCTCTGGGTGGGAGGACAGCTGTGGTGATGTGCTGAGCAGTTTTGACCATCCTCTGCAGGGCCTTGCGTTCAGCAGCAGTGGCGCTGCCGTACCAGACGGTGATGCAGCTGGTCCAGATGCTCTCCACTGTGGCTCTGTAGAAGCTGCAGAGGAGCTGTTGCGGCAGGTTGACTTTATTTAACCTTCTGAGGAAGTGAAGGCGTTGTTGGCTTTTCCTGATGATGTGGGACGTGTTGAGCGACCAGGTGAGATCCTCAGATATGTAGACACCAAGAAACTTGAAGCTGTTCACCTTTTCCACCATCGCCTCCTCGATGCTCGGTGGTGCACTCTCTCTACTTCCCCTCCTGAAGTCAACAGTCAGTTCTTTGGTTCCGCTGACGTTGAGGGAGAGATTGATGGTGGCACACCATTCTGTGAGGAGCTTGACCTCCTCTCTGTATGGTCCTTCATCGTGGTTGGTGATGTTGCCTATGATTGTGGTGTCATCTGGAAATTTAATGAAAGTGTTGGAGCTGTTTTGGAGTGCAGTCGTAGGTGTACAGTGTGTAGAGCATTGGTGAGAGGGCACAGCCTTGTGGACAGCCTGTGCTGAGTGTGAGGGAGGGGGAGGTGTGTTCACCCATCCTAACACACTGGGGTCTGCAGGTGAGGAAGTCCATAATCCAGCTGCCCAGGACGTGACTTATTCCAAGTGTGTTGAGCTTGGAGCCACAGATTCCTGTGGAGGGCTGGTCAGTGAGTGGTGAGGAGAAGGTTTCTGAGTGAGTCTGCAGTGGTTGTTCCTTGACATGCTGAGATAAACAAAACCAAAGCTCTTGTGGCTAAAATGAATCTGTACTCACTGTATACTAATCGAGAAGGCGAGAAAGGTCAAGCCAAACCTGAGCTCCACTGGCTGGACTGCTTTTTGGTTGACCTCTTACTAGAGCATTAGAGAAGATGTTGATGTTGTTGCCAGTGCTGACCATGACTGGGATAATGGCTGATGCAAAAGCTGAGCTCCTGTGAGGTGTTGACCTCACCATGGGGCTTCAGAGAAGACGTTCTTCACCACGATATCCGTGATGGCGATTAAAGTAAAACCACAGGTTTAGCATTGTGATGGAGATGGTGATTAGGGGGGATGCTGGTGATGATAATGGTGATAAAGGGCACCAGACAAACTAAACTGAGCCAAAATGACCAGAGTTAGATAAGATTGTGTTTAATGATGATGAGAAAGACCAAAGAGAAGCTAAGCTCCTATGGATAAACTGCATTTTAGTTGACCACACCATGAAATATTAGATAAAAAGATGATAATAATGAGAAAGGCCTAGCAGACTGAGGTGTGCAGCATTAGAAAAGAAGAGGATGATGATGATGATGATGATGATGATGGTGAAAATGCTGAGCTACTCAGGAATAAATATACTTTTGTTGACCTTACCATAGGGTCTAAGAGATGATGTTGATGATGATGATGATGATGATATTCTATAATGTCAAACCACAGCTCTTCTGCCTAAACTGAGATTCATCTCATGCAGTATTAGGTGATGACAGTGGTGGAGGTGCTGGTGGTTAGAGAGCCCAAACTGAACCAAACCTCTCAGTAAAATGTCCTGTTGGTGATGGTGATGATGATGATGATGATGATGATGATGATGATGATGATGACAACAGAGGTGGTGGTGTTCGTGGTTAGATGGTGGTGGAGGATGTTGAAGTTGATGTTGACAGTGGTGGTTATGAAGCCCAAGATGAACCAAATCTTTCAGTAAAATATACTTTTGGTGATGATGATGATGATGGTGATGATTTATTGATCCCTGGGGGAAATTGCAGTTGTGACAGTTGCAGCCATTTGTGTAAAAGAATAAACACTTTAATAATTTAAAACAATCTAGAGAAATTTGCAGTATGTACATGAGATTTAAAGACTTATTAATACAGTAAAGTGGCGGTGACTGTGATAATAAATATGAAACATCAGGTATAAAACAATTACAATTATTTAAATTATTTAAATTAGTTAGTGTCCCTCTGAGTTTTTGCACACACAGTTGTTATTATTGCACATATGAACAGTTTGGTATTGAGTTTTGTGAATCACACACTGAGGGAGGAGTTATAAAGTTTGATGGCCACAGGTAAGAATGACCTCCTGTGGCGCTCTGTGGTCATTTCGGTAGAGTGAGTCTTGCACTGAATGAGCTCCTGTGTCTCCTCACCGTGTCGTAGAGTAGGTGGGAGCCATTGTCCATAATGGCCTGCAGCTTAGACGGTGTCTTCCTCTCCGACACGGCCGTCAGTGCTGTCAGAGGACAGCACTCGCCACCACAGACTCATAGAAGATAGTATAGCATAGTCCGGCAGATGCTGAAGGACCTCAGGCGCCTCAGAAAATAGAGATGACCTTGGCCCTTCCTGTAGAGGGCGTCAGTGTTCTTAGCCCAGTCCAGTTTATTGTCAATATACACACCCAGATATCTGTAATCCTCCACAGTGTCCACACTGACCCCGCTGATGGACACAGGGGTCACCGATGCCTTGTCCCTCCTCAGGTCCACCACCAGTTCCTTTGTCTTTGTCACATTGAGCTGCAGGTGGTTCCGCTCGCACCATGTGACAAAGTCCTTCACCGTCGCCCTGAACTCGTCCTCATCACCCCTGCTGATACATCCAACTATTGCAGAGTCATCAGAAAACTTCTGAAGGTGGCAAGTCTCTGTGCAGTAGCTGAAGTCTGTGGTGTAGAGGGTGAAGAGGAAGGGAGAGAGGACAGTACCTTGTGGAACTCCAGTGTTGCTGACCACTCTGTCCGACACACAGTGCTGCAGGCGTACATACTGTGGTCTGCCAGTCAGATAGTCAACAATCCAGGACACAAAGGGTCCTACCTGCATCACTGTGAGCTTATCGCCCAGAAGAGCGGGCCAGACGGTGTTAAATGCGCTGGAGAAGTCAAAGAACATGACCCTCACAGAGCTGGCTGGCTTATCCAGGTGAGCATAAACTCGGTTGAGCAGGTAGATGATGGCGTCTTCAACTCCCAAGCGGGGCTGATAGGCAAACTGGAGGGGATCTAGAAAAGGCTGGACTATGGGTTGGAGCTGATCCAAGACGAGCCTCTCCATGGTCTTCATGACATGAGACGTCAGTGCCACTGGCCTGTAGTCCTTGGCGTCACTGGGTCGTGGCGTCTTTGGGACAGGAACAATGCAGGATGTCTTCCACATCATAGGGACCCTCTGGAGACTCAGGCTCATGTTGAAGACATGCTGAAGTTCTCCACAAAGCTGGGCAGCACAGGCTTTAAGCACCTGGGTGGAACCCCATCAGGGCCTGCAGCCTTGTTTGTGTGGAGTCTCTTCAGTTGTCTTCTCACCTGGTCAGCAGTGAGACACACTGTAGAGGTGATGGGTGGGGGAGGGATGGAGGTGTGAGATGGGCTGTCACAGGAGGGGGCAGGCTATCAGGAGGGGGAGGGGGGTGAGTGGGATGGTCTGCTGAGGACTGGCAGCAGAGGAGTCAGGCTGGGGGGGGCAGAGCCTGCCGTGTCAAATCTGTTAAAGAACAGATTTAGCTTGTTGGCCCCGTCCACACTGACCTCTACTCCTCTGTTGTCGCTGGACCTGAAGCTGGTGATGGTCCTCATTCCATTCCAGACCTCCCTCATGTTGTTCTGCTGGAGTTTCCACTCCAGCTTCCTCCTATATTTGTCCCTCGCCTCCTTGGTAGCTGTCTTCAGTTCCCTCTGGATCGTTCTCACCTCCACCCTGTCTCCCGCTCTGAAGGCCCTCTTCTTCTTGTTGAGGAGAGCCTTAATGTCTTTGTTACCCACGGCTTGTTGTTTGGGTAACATTTAACAGTCCTGGTTGGGACAGTGGAGTCCACACAGAAGTTAATGTAGTCCGTGATATACTCTGTGAGCCCGATGTCCTCTCCGTGCGGCTCACAGAGTGCCGGCCAATCAGTAGCCTCAAAGCAATCCTGCAGTGCCTCGTAAGTCTCCCCAGACCATCTACTCACGGTCCGCTTGGTCACAGGCTGACTCTGATGATGATGAAGATAATGATGAAGATAAAGATGATGATGAAAGTGCTGGTGGTGGTTAGAGAGACCAAGCTGAACCAAACCTCTCAGTAAAAGGTTCTTTTGGTCATGATGATGATGAAGATGATGATGTTGACTGTGGTGGAGGTTCTGGTTGTTAGAGAGCCCAAGCTGAACCAAATCTCTCAGTAAAATGTCTTTTTGGTCATAATAATGATGAAGATGATGATGAAAGTGCTGGTGGTGGTTAGAGAGACCAAGCTGAACCAAATCTCTCAGTAAAATGTCTTTTTGGTCATAATAATGATGAAGATGATGATGAAAGTGCTGGTGGTGGTTAGAGAGACCAAGCTAAACCAAATCTCTCAGCAAAATATTCTTTTGGTGATGATGATGAAGATGATGACAGTGGCGGTACTTGTTGTTAGACAGCATAAACTGAACCAAATATTTCAGTAAAATGTACTTTGGGTGATGATGATGATGATAAAAGAGGTGTTGCTTAGATGCTGGTGGATGATAAAGTTGATGATGAAGATGATGTTGACTGTGGTGGTAGTGCTGGTAGGTAGAGAGCCCAAGCAGAACCAAATCTCTCAGGAAAATGTACTTTTGGTCATGATGATGATGAAGATCATGATGATGATGAAAGTGCTGGTGGTGGTTAGAGAGACCAAGCTGAACCAAATCTTTCAGTAAAATGTACATTTGGTGATGATGACGAAGATGACGATGACAGTGGTGGTGGTGGTGGTTAGAGAGACCAAGCTGAACCAAATCTCAGTAAATTGTCCTTTTGGTCATAATGATGATGAAGATGATGACGAAAGTGCTGGTGGTGGTTAGAGAGACCAAGCTGAACCAAATCTCAGTAAATTGTCCTTTTGGTCATAATGATGATGAAGATGATGACGAAAGTGCTGGTGGTGGTTAGAGAGACCAAGCTGAACCAAACCTCTCAGTTAAATGTACTTTGGGTGATGATGGTGATGATGAAGATGATGACAGTGATGGTACTTGTTGTTAGACAGCACAAACTGAACCAAATATTTCAGTAAAATGTACTTTGGTTGATGATGATGATGAAGAAGAAGAAGAAGATGATGATGATGATGATGAAAGAGGTGATGCTTAGATGCTGGTGGATGATAAAGGTGAACATGATGATGACGGTGGAGGTGGTGGTGGTTAGAGAGCCCAAGCTGAACCAAACCTCTCAGGTAAATGTACTTTTAGTGATGGTGATGATGAAGATGATGATGACGACAGAGGTCGTGGTGGTCGTGGTTAGCTGGTGGTGGAGGATGTTGAAGTTGATGTTGACAATGGTGGTTATGAAGCCCAAGCTGAACCAAATCTGTCAGTAAATTGTACTTTTGGTGATGATGATGATGATGATGATGATGATGTGGATGGTGATGATGACAGTGGTGGTGGTGGCGCTTAGATGCTGGTGGCTGATGAAGTTGAACATGATGATGAGAGTGGGGGTGGTAGTTAGAGAAACCAAGCTGAACCAAATTTATCAGTAAAATGTACTTTTGGTCATGATGATGATGAAGATGATGATGAAATGTGCTGCTGGTGGTGGTTAGAGAGACCAAGCTAAACCAAATCTCTCAGTAAAGTGTACCTTGGTTGATGATGATGATGATGATGTTGAAGATGAAGATGATGTTGACTGTGGTCGAGGTGGTGGTTAGAGAGACCAAGTTGAACCAAACCTCTCAGTTAAATGTACCTTAGGTGATGATGATGATGATGATGATGAAGATGATGTCGACTGTGGTGGTGGTGGTTAGAGAGCCCAAGCTGAACCAAATCTTTCAGTAAAATGTCCTGTTGGTGATGGTCATGATGAAGATGATGATGAAAACCGAGGTGGTGGTGGTCAAGGTTAGCTGGTGGTGGAGGATGTTGAAGTTGATGTTGACAGTGGTGGTTATGAAGCCAAAGATGAACCAAATCTGTCAGACAATTATACTTTTGGTGATGATGATGATGATGTGGATGGTGATGCTGACAGTGGTGGTGCTGGTGGTTAGAGAGCTGCTGCTGCTGCTGATGAAGATGATGATGATGATGATGATGATGAAGGAGGTGGTGGTGGCGCTTAGATGCTGGTGGCTGATGAAGTTGAACATGATGATGACAGTGGTGGTGGTGGTGGTGGTTAGAGAGCCCCAGCTGAACCAAATCTCTTAGTAGAATATACTTTTGGTCATGATGATGATGAAGATCAAGATGATGATGAAAGTGCTGGTGGTGGTTAGAGAGACCAAGCTGAACCAAATCTCTCAGCAAAATATTCTTTTGGTGATGATGATGATGAAGATGATGACAGTGGTGGTGGTGGTGGTTAGAGAGACCAAGCTGAACCAAACCTCTCACTAAAATGTACTGTTGGTGATGATGATGATGAAGATGATGATTATGGTGGTGGTGGTGGTTAGATAGACCAAGCTGAACCAAATCTCTCAGTAAAATGTCCTTTTGGTCATAATGATGATGAAGATGATGATGAAAGTGCTGGTGGTGGTTAGAGAGACCAAGCTGAACCAAATCTCTCAGTAAAATGTCCTTTTGGTCATAATGATGATGAAGATGATGATGAAAGTGCTGGTGGTGGTTAGAGAGACCAAGCTGAACCAAATCTCTCAGCAAAATATTCTTTTGATGATGATGATGATGAAGATGATGACAGTGGTGGTGGTGGTGGTTAGAGAGACCAAGCTGAACCAAATCTCTCAGCAAAATATTCTTTTGATGATGATGATGATGAAGATGATGACAGTGGTGGTGGTGGTGGTTAGAGAGACCAAGCTGAACCAAATCTCTCAGCAAAATATTCTTTTGATGATGATGATGATGAAGATGATGACAGTGGTGGTGGTGGTGGTTAGAGAGACCAAGCTGAACCAAATCTCTCAGCAAAATATTCTTTTGATGATGATGATGATGAAGATGATGACAGTGGTGGTGGTGGTGGTTAGAGAGACCAAGCTGAACCAAATCTCTCAGTAAAATGTACTTTTGGTGATGATTATGATGACGATAATGAAGATGATGATGATGATGAAAGAGGTGGTGGTGGTGCTTAGATGGTGGTGGGTGATGAAGGTGAACATGATAATGACAGTGGTGGTGGTGGTGGTTAGAGAACCCAAACTGAACCAAATCTCCTTGTATAATGTACTTTTGTTGATGATGATGGTGATGATGAAGATGATGATGACGACAGAGGTGGTGGTGGTCGTGGATGATGTTGAAGGTGAAGATGACAGTTGTGGGTATGAAGCCCAAGCTGAACCAAATCTCTCAGTAAATTGTACTTTGGGTGATGATGATGTTGATGTTGAAGATGATGATGATGACAGAAGTGGTGGTGGTGGTTAAATGGTGGTGGATGCTGATGATGAAGACGATGATGATGATCATGAAAGAGGTGGTGGTGGTGCTTAGATGGTGGTGGATGAGGAAGGTAAACATGATGATGACAGTGGTGGTGGTTACAGAGCCCAAGCTGAGCAAAATCTCTGTAAAATGTCCTTTTGATGATGATGAAGATGAAGATGACAGTGGTGTTGATGGTGGTTAGAGAGCCCAAGCTGAACCAAATCTCTCAGTAAAATATACCTTTGGTGATGATGATGATGATGACAGAGGTGATGGTGGTGGTTAAATGGTGGTGGATGATGATGATGAAGATGATGATGACTGTGGTGGTGGTGGGGGTTAGAGAGCCCCAGCTGAACCAAATCTCTTTGCAAAACATACTATTGTTGATGATGATGATGATGAAGATGATGATGACTGTGGTGGTGGTGGTTACAGAGTCTAAGCTGAACCAAATCTCTCAGGAAAATATTCTTTTGGTGATGATGATGATGAAGATGATGATTACAGTGGTGGTGGTGCTGGTTAGAGAGACCAAGCTGAACCAAATCTCTTAAAAAAATGTACTGTTGGTGATGATGATGATGATGATGATGATGATGATGACAGTGGTGCTGGTGGTGGTTAGAGAGCCCAAGATGAACCAAATCTCTCACTAAAATGTAATGTTGGTGATGATGAAGATGATGATGACAGAGGTGGTGGTGTTTAGAGAGCCCAAGATGAATCAAATTTTTCAGTAAAATGTACTTTTGGTGATGGTGATGGTGATGATGATGAAGATGAAGATGACAGTGGTGTTGTTGGTGGTTATAGAGCCCAAGCTGAAGCAAATGTAATGTTGGTGATGATGATGATGATGAGGAAGATGATGATGATGATGATGATGATGATGACGAAAGTGCTGGTGGTGGTTAGAGAGACCAAGCTGAACCAAATCTCTCAGTAAAATGTACTTTTGGTGGTGATGATGATGATGATGATGATGATGATGAAGTTGATGAAGATGATGATGATGATGTCAGTGGTGGTCTCAGGCAGGAATCTGACTGAGCTCCACATCTGCGAAGAAAAAGGCTGCTAAGTGCTAAAATGGCTGCTAGCTGTTTCCTCGATGCCAGTTGCCGCGAGTCGTGGCGGAGGGGCAGCGCTGCTCAGGGTGTCATCCCCTCTTCCCTTTCTCCTGCTGGGGCTCAGGGTGTCATCCCCTCTTCCCTTTCTCCTGCTGGGGCTCAGGGTCTCATCCCCTCTTCCCTTTCTCCTGCTGGGGCTCAGGGTGTCATCCCCTCTTCCCTTTCTCCTGCTGGGGCTCAGGGTCTCATCCCCTCTTCCCTTTCTCCTGCTGGGGCTCAGGGTGTCATCCCCTCTTCCCTTTCTCCTGCTGGGGCTCAGGGTGTCATCCCCTCTTCCCTTTCTCCTGCTGGGGCTCAGGGTGTCATCAAATCAAATCAAATCAAATTTATTTGTATAGCGCTTTTTACAACGGATGTTGTCACAAAGCAGCTTTACAGGATTTCAGAAAAGACAAAGTTTCCACAGGACTGAAAGAATGTTCAGAAACCCCCCGGTGGGCAAGCCAGGGGCAACAGTGGCAAGGAAAAACTCCCTCAGAACTGAGGAAGAAACCTTGGGAGGAACCAGGCTCACCAGGGGGGACCCATCCTCCTCTGGTCAAACTACCTACAAGTGATTATACTACTAATATTAACAGCAGTAATATTGATATTAGGAATATCTAGGAGTCTATGAGAACATCAGGGTAGGGTGGGCAGCTCATCCAAGGTGGATGGTGGTAGGAGTGGGCAGCTGGTCTGAAGTGGGTAGCAGGGGGGCTCGGCAGTCAGTCGTCCTTCAGTGTCCAGCCGGACATGTGGGCAGTTGTATACTCGGAAAGAAAGCAGGTAAATGGAATTAGTTTTGTTCTATCCGTTTGTACATAAACAGGGAATGTAAACATTTCCAGAGTGTGGCTAACGACTCCGACAGATCTGACTATGACAGCTTAACTAACAGGAGAGAACCAGAAGGACACACAGACACGGCAGCACTCTGAGACAGTTCGGCATCCCTCCGCTCCACCGTCCACAGACCTGAGTGACCGCGTGCGAGCAGCGGGACGACGGCACCAGCGTCTCAGTTTACTATAATTCCCTGTGTCCATGGACCCCTGGATCTGCTGCCTTTATCTAGGGGAACATTAGCTACCAAAAGCTAAACTGAACAAGTGAGTTTTCAGCCTAGTCTTAAAGATTGAGACAGTGTCTGAGTCCCGAACAGTTTCTGGAAGGTCATTCCAGAGTTTGGGGGCTTTATAAGAAAAAGCTCTTCCCCCAGCTGCAGCCTTAGGAATTCTAGGAACTATTAATAAGCCAGCGCTCTGGGATCTGAGTGGTCGTGATGGCTCATAATGAGAAATAAGGTCTTGCAGGTACTCAGGAGTGAGACCATGTAGGGCTTTATAAGTCAGTAAAAGGATTTTATAATCAATACGGAATTTAATAGGTAGCCAATGAAGTGATGATAGCGCTGGACTGATATGATCAGGTGTTCTAGTTTTAGTGAGGACCCTGGCTGCTGCGTTTTGGACTAGTTGGAGTTTGTTTAAATTCCTGCTCGTACATCCTGACAGTAGCGCGTTACAGTAGTCTAGCCTAGAAGTAATAAAGGCGTGTACTAGTGTTTCTGCATCACGCAGGGACAGGGCATTTCTGATCTTGGCGATGTTGTGAAGATGTAGAAAAGCTGTCCTAGTGATGCCGCCTGTGTGTTGATCGAATGATAAATCTGAATCTATTATAACGTCATCCCCTCTTCCCTTTCTCCTGCTGGGGCTCAGGGTCTCATCCCCTCTTCCCTTTCTCCTGCTGGGGCTCAGGGTCTCATCCCCTCTTCCCTTTCTCCTGCTGGGGCTCAGGGTCTCATCCCCTCTTCCCTTTCTCCTGCTGGGGCTCAGGGTGTCATCTCCCTCTTCCCTTTCTCCTGCTGGGGCTCAGGGTGTCATCCCCTCTTCCCTTTCTCCTGCTGGGGCTCAGGGTGTCATCTCCCTCTTCCCTTTCTCCTGCTGGGGCTCAGGGTGTCATCTCCCTCTTCCCTTTCTCCTGCTGGGGCTCATGGTCTCATCTCCCTCTTCCCTTTCTCCTGCTGGGGCTCAGGGTGTCATCCCCTCTTCCCTTTCTCCTGCTGGGGCTCAGGGTGTCATCTCCCTCTTCCCTTTCTCCTGCTGGGGCTCAGGGTGTCATCCCCTCTTCCCTTTCTCCTGCTGGGGCTCAGGGTCTCATCCCCTCTTCCCTTTCTCCTGCTGGGGCTCAGGGTCTCATCCCCTCTTCCCTTTCTCCTGCTGGGGCTCAGGGTCTCATCCCCTCTTCCCTTTCTCCTGCTGGGGCTCAGGGTCTCATCCCCTCTTCCCTTTCTCCTGCTGGGGCTCATGGTCTCATCTCCCTCTTCCCTTTCTCCTGCTGGGGCTCAGGGTCTCATCTCCCTCTTCCCTTTCTCCTGCTGGGGCTCAGGGTGTCATCCCCTCTTCCCTTTCTCCTGCTGGGGCTCAGGGTGTCATCTCCCTCTTCCCTTTCTCCTGCTGGGGCTCAGGGTGTCATCCCCTCTTCCCTTTCTCCTGCTGGGGCTCAGGGTGTCATCCCCTCTTCCCTTTCTCCTGCTGGGGCTCAGGGTCTCATCCCCTCTTCCCTTTCTCCTGCTGGGGCTCAGGGTCTCATCCCCTCTTCCCTTTCTCCTGCTGGGGCTCAGGGTCTCATCCCCTCTTCCCTTTCTCCTGCTGGGGCTCAGGGTCTCATCCCCTCTTCCCTTTCTCCTGCTGGGGCTCAGGGTGTCATCCCCTCTTCCCTTTCTCCTGCTGGGGCTCAGGGTCTCATCCCCTCTTCCCTTTCTCCTGCTGGGGCTCAGGGTCTCATCCCCTCTTCCCTTTCTCCTGCTGGGGCTCAGGGTCTCATCCCCTCTTCCCTTTCTCCTGCTGGGGCTCAGGGTGTCATCCCCTCTTCCCTTTCTCCTGCTGGGGCTCAGGGTGTCATCTCCCTCTTCCCTTTCTCCTGCGTGCTGCAGAGATGTGGGGGGGGGGGGGGGGGGGGTGATTAAACCTGAGTCAACACACTGCAGCTGTGGCTGTTCTTCTGCAGCACCCTCCACAGTTACTGACACCCTTGATGTTGGAACATTGCTGTGAGGATTTGATTGAGCATTACTGAGGTCAGGTACTGATGTTGGATGGTCAGTTCCGGATCACTAACTCATGCCAAAGGTATTGGATGGAGCTCCATCACTATAGAGAACACAATTCCAGCACACTGGCACACTCCAAAATATGATATCTTGGCAAGAGAAATTGACCTAAATCTAATGGACATATCTAGCGTTTCTCATTTCAGGACTGTTGGAAGCTTATTTTAAGATTATTGAACTCATTTCTAGACATTTTTACTTGTTTCAGGTCATTTCAGGGAGTCAGATTATCTCACTATATTGGCAGATTATTTTTTTTGCTCCAAGCACAACAAAGCATAATTATCTGCCAATATACTGAGATAATCTGACCTAGCAACACCTTAGCACCCACTGTGGATACCATAGCAACTACCTGTGATACTATATCAACCACCTAGCAAAACTTTAGCAACCACATGGGATACCATAGCAACCACCTAGCAGGGCCCTAGCAACCACCTGGCATACCATAGCAACTACCTGTGATACAATAGCAACCACCTAGAAAGCACATAGCAACAACTTAGCAACAACCTGGAATGCCATAGCAATTACCTGTGATACCATAGCAACCACCTAACAAATACTTAGCAACACTTTAGCAACCTCCTGGAATGCCAAAGCAACTACCTGTGATACCATAGCAACCACCTAGCAAAACCTTAGCAACCAGCTGGGATATCGTAGCAAACACTTGGGATACCATAGCAAATCGTTTAAAACAAGTAATAAATGTCTATTAATACGGCGACCCAGAGGGAGAAGCGGCTTAGAGAGTGTGTGTGTGTGTGTGTGTGTGTGTGTGTGTGTGTGTGTGTGTGTGTGTGTGTCTATAAATAAGCTCAATAATCGCCTAATAAGCTAACAGTGATCTCCAGATTAGACGAGTTCATTTCACTTCCCAAGACACGATGTGTTCTGCGGTGCATGGTGACCAGTGGCTCATGTGCTGCTGCTCCAGAGTGCCCAGTCCACTGGTCAGTCCTTTTCTATGGAGAGCAGATGAGCAGTATCAGCAGTCGGTGGATCTGAAGCTGATGAACAACACACACATCCCAGAAGTCACTGCAGTCGTAGCAGTGACAGTGTTCCTGACGGTTTATAACAGATTAACAGCTTTTAGATGACTCAACTCCACCGTTACCGTTTCAAAGCTTTCTGAGGCCCAAACACTTCCAGCGCACCTCCACCCCCCGGAAAAGGGAGACACGCCCACCACCTGCATCCAGCACCAACTGTGCGTTCTATTAGCATGCTAGCTAAGATCCTTCCCCTTTAAGGCTGAAGGTGTGATGTAATGAGGAAAAACAGTTTGAAGGCCACTTAACATTTTGGAATTGGTGCCTGAAAAAGCTTTTGTGACTAAATGTTGACTTATTAAACAGGGATTGACGTGCGGCATCATCGCTCGGCCGTAAACATCAATAACGAGTGCAAATGAGGCCTGAGTGTTTAATGAGCATTCAGCTAGTCTTCGATTGAAGACGTGGGACAAGGATTTTTAGGTTAATGTCCAAACTTGGAGGGTGGAATTATTAGAATAGAGCAGTTTCCCACCTCCGTTCCTGTAAGCCGTGCTGGACAGTAACTGAGTAACTGAGTAAATGTAATGAGTCTCTGTACTTTAGTATTTTTGGTGTCTCTGTACTGAAGTTTCTCCGTTCTGGGCGTCTTTTTCCTTTCACTCCACTACATTTCAGAGTCTAATATCCGACTTTTTCCTCCTACATTTTGAGAAATCTGTCGTTCCTTTTGGTTTCTGTGTGTATAAAAACGTAACATGTCAAAACGAAAGAAGCGCAAAGCCAGAGCACCAATCAGGGCCCAGCGGTCACTTTGTTTAGAGCTGGTTTTGACCTGTTGGTCATACCGACCTCTAGAGTCCAGTGGTGGCGCTTTACACCACTGCATTCCACGCTTTGCATTGCGCTTGGTGATGTAAGGCTTGGATGCAGCTGCTCGGCCATGGAAACAAATTCCATGAAGCTCTCTACGCTGTTCTTGAGCTGATCTGAAGGCCACATGAAGTTTGGA
>NC_051213.1:1112170-1139670 GCF_015220715.1 Pygocentrus nattereri
ATATAGCTACTTCACCACCGTTACCGTGGAAACTGTTGAAACAGGCCAGGAAGTGCATGATTCAGCAAGGCAGTTTGTCAACGAGACCTTCATAAGTTTTCCTGGACCCACAGCTGCATCCGCATCTCCAGGTCCCTCAGGAACGGCACTTTCCTCCCTTCCACCTCACGTCACTCATGCCCCTGACCGCCCATTCACTGTCTCTATCACGGACGTGGCAAACCTGTCCGGCCTAGAGGACGTGATGAAGACGACAAAGATCATCATCGGCTGCTTTGTGGCCATCACCTTCATGGCGGCTGTCATGCTGGTGGTATTCTACAAGCTGCGGAAGCAGCACCAGCTGCACAAACATCACGGTCCTGCTCGAGCCATCGAGATTATCAATGTGGAGGATGAAATGGGGCCAGCCGGGGGTGCCAGCGGCATTGCAGGTGGGTCCACGGTTCACGCCGGGGCAGGAACTGGAGGAGCCGGACAAAGCCTGCGGATCCACGACCCTGAAATCGTCACCCTGCCCAATATTGGTCGGGCTGAGCACATCAATCACTATTACAAACCGCACCACTTCAATAATAACGTTCTGGGACTTACTGGGGGCCAAACCGGAGGGATCCTGAACAACAAGACCAGCCCAACCTCCAAGAAGCAGGCCTCCATGAACATGACGACGGCTGCTTCCAGTGATTCCTCCAACCCCGGATCCACCTCTCCACCTTTACCAATCCCGATCCCAATGGCAATGGCATTCCACGGGACACTGAAGAGCCTTAGCCACACCCCCAGCACTCAGACCGAGCCTCTACTGCTGTCCAATGGGTCCAAGGAGAGCGTGCAGGAGACACAGATCTGAATACACACACAGTAACACATATGCACACATATACACACACATTTACACACACACACACACACACACACACACACACACTGAGGCATTGAGGAGCCTGGTTGGTATGCTGGTGGGGCAGATGTTGACGGAGTTTGACATTGCGGAAGCTTCGTCCCCGACAGACAGACTCAGAGGATTATTACCAAGTCCCACGGACAACGTTTGTACAGACGAACCGGACAAGGCACTATTGCGTACATAAGTGCCAAAGAAAGCGTCTTTTTTGCAGTTTCTACAAAGTTGTATCTGTGTATAAAATATAGTCTATATCCAAGTAGCGTAATTCCCTACGTTGTTGGTTTGCCGCAGACAGACGCTGCCCATACAGGTGAAAAGCGCTTATGGACCTGTATGACATCACACACACACACACACACACACACACACACACATCAACACACCTGAGGATGACATCATTGACCTTTCTGCCCTCATAGGTAGTGTGTGTGTGTGTGTGTGTGGGGGGGGGGGGGGGTTGGAGAGTGAGCTGAAACTGAAACGGATTATTCTGGAACGAACAGTGGGACTGCTGTCACCGGGGACACTCACACGTTCATCTCCACTCTGACTGCTGAGCTGTGGAATTCTAATGCACAAAAATGAGGATCAGTTCATCATAAGCTGAACTTGACACCACACATATGTTTGCCCACATGCAGGAACCGCACGGTTCCCCGTTCTCCGGAGAAGGGGGTAGAGGGTAGACGGGGACATGTGAAGGGTGAGTGAGGGAGCGTTTGTATGCTTGTGTGTTTCTGGCGGAGCTTTCGCTCTTTCTGTCTTTTCCTATCCGTCTCTCAGTTCATATCTTCCTCTCACTCACGGCCCAAAGCCCAGAGCACACTGACCCCCTCGGTTCTCCACCAGTCACCAACGTTTGGACGTTAGCGTATCAGCTTTAAAGTGAACAGACAAGCCAGATGAGTCATGACAACACTGTACATCAGTTGAACAAGAGAACATTCTAGAACAGTTTGAATGGGGAGAAAATTCTAGATCAGTGTGAATCCAGGAGAGGATTCTAGAACAGTGTGAATGGGGAGAAAATTCTAGATCAGTGTGAATCCAGGAGAGGATTCTAGAACAGTGTGAATGGCGAGAACACTCTAGAACAGCGTGAATGGGGGACATTCTGGAGCAGTGTGAATGAGGCAGAACATTGTAGAAGTGTGACTGGGGATAAAATTCTAGAACAACATAAATGGAGAACGTTTTAGAACAGCATGAACGGGGGACTTTCCAGAACTGTGTGAATAGGGAGAACATTCTAGATTAATATGATTGCAGGTAAACATTCTAGAACAGTGTGAATGGGAGAACATACTAGATCAGCATGATTGCAGGAAAACATTCAAGAACCGTGTGAATGGGGATAACATTCTAGATCAGTGTGATTGCAGGAAAACATTCTAGAACCATGTGAATGGAGAGAACATTCTAGATCAGCGTGATTGCAGGAAAACATTCTAGAACCATGTGAATGGAGAGAACATTCTAGATCAGCATGATTGCAGGAAAACATTCTAGAACCGTGTGAATGGAGAGAACATTCTAGATCAGCATGATTGCAGGAAAACATTCTAGAACCATGTGAATGGAGAGAACATTCTAGATCAGCATGATTGCAGGAAAACATTCTAGAACCATGTGAATGGAGAGAACATTCTAGATCAGCATGATTGGAGGAAAACATTCCAGAACAGTGTGAATGGGGATAACATTCTAGATCAGCGTGATTGCAGGAAAACATTCTAGAACCATGTGAATGTCGAGAACATTCTAGAACAGTGTGAGTGTGGAACAATGTGACAGGCAGAACATGCTCTAGAACTGTGTGAATTGGAGGAGAACATGTTAAAGCACTGTAAAGCAGGGAGAACATTCTAGTCTCCCAAAAACAAAGCGGAACAATACACCTAATCACCTTTCGGGTTTGTTGGAGAATGTGCCGTTGGTGTGCTCTGTGGCTGTTGCTCTCTCTCACCTGAATGTTCTGGAGGTTCTAATGTTCTAGCGGGAGATGAGCAGGATGGTGCTGCAGGAGAGCAAACGATAGGTTCATTCCTTTGTTAATATTCAGAGAGAATACTGAGCAAAATCTGGAGTAATAAAAAGTGATGAAAGATTCAGTGGAGAGGTTTGGTGATGGGTTACGTTTGGGGCTGAGAGGCTCCAGATAGCACGTTCAGTTAGGGGTTCTAAGTAGGGCTTAGGGTTTAGGGGAAAGGGGTTAGGGGGTTTAGTGAAGGCCTAAAGGTCTAAGTGTTAACCCTCGTGTTGTAATTGCGTGGAACGTTCTGGTTCTAGCTATCAATCCACACCACATTTGTGTCTGTAAGAAGAGACATTTCATCAAGATGAAAGTTATTGTGTTTACAAACTTCAGTCAACATAAAATATGAGCAGAACTCGTGATGTAATTAAGTCTGTAGCCACTCAGTGCGGTACAGTTGCCTTAACTTAATGTTAATGTTTCCGTTGTTTAAGTTTATTAAAGCATTTAACAATATAAAAGTACAATATTTGAAACAAAAGCTGAGCTTTATAGTGTCCCAATCTAACACTGCAGCCACTAATTCAACGCTATAATACGATATAACAGGTAGCTCCGATGGCACAATCCCGTTTTTTTTGTTTTTCACAATAACTTGAGCTCCGTTTGCTGTTTCCACCTCAGTACATTAGATAGCTTCTATAAGATGATATCCCTGCTGTCCCAAGAAAAACAAGCATCTTACATTTACGGCATTTGGCTGACGCTCTGATCCAGAGCCACTTACACTTTGATCATTTTACCCAGGGAGGCGAAGGTGGTGTTGGGAGTCTTGCCCAAGGACCCTTATTGGTGTAGTGTAGGGTGTTTACCCAGGTGGGGATTGAACCCCAGTCTACAGTGTAGAAGGCAGAGGTGTTACCCACTACACTAACCAACCACATCTTAAAAAGAGTAACTTTACAGGAGAGGGCAAAAACACTCTTACCTTCAATGTAAAGGTTACGACCCTTACTAGGGTCAGGCCGTAACAGAGAGCGAGAGTGGGCTCTCTCCCCAGACCGGCTGCCAGACCAGACACCGGACACCATTTAAACCAGAAAACGACAGGTTAATTTTCTTCAGAAGCTCGATAAGTTGAGGTGACGGCTTCAGGGATGAGCACTCGCCAAAACAACAAACAAAGCTACTAATGATAAACAAACAAAACCCAAAAACAAAAGAAACTAGAAGACATTGTGGCTCTCCCAAGGTGGTGGCTCTGCCACCTCTTACACCTCCGTGTGCCCCCGTCTGGCCGATCATGTACCTGCACATAAGGGGACACAACAGGAAAACCGAATGCCAGCACAAGGCACTCAAAAGGTGTGTTACGACCAGCCGTCGCGACATACGTTAGTGCAAAGAGGTTTTATTCCAAGTGGTTTTAGAGCATTTCTGTTGGCCCATCTATCACAACATCTTCACAGAACGTAAAGGACCGCCGGTGCGTTGAAATGGTTTTCTTTGGACAGTGGCGATATTTTACCTGCAGCCCGTTTGGTCAGACTGTGGAGAAGAGACTGACCATAAGACTTCATCACATTCAGAACCTGTCGTTGATCCAAAACGAGCTTTGCAGAACAACAAAACAAACTGGAATCAACCAGAAACCAACAGAGAACAGTTCAGCAAAGGAGATGAGAAACTGAGCTCAACCTGATATTCGCTCAGCTTTATGGCTCTGTGATGTAAAAGGCGGCAGGAATTGCTGATATTAAAGCTAATTTGGTGGAATGTTCAGGGCGTATTTGCTTTGCTTCTCTCTTTATTTTGCAGAACGGTTGTATAAAAGCAATAGGAGGCCATGCGTTATGGTGAATACGCTGGTACACTGTACTAGTGCCTTTGACGGAATCAAAAGCAGCGATTAGCTGTAGCTCAATTATAACATGCCTGGGGTTAACCCTTAATCCTAGAGGTTAAGGCGGGACTTGTTGAGGCATGTGTTTGCTCTCCATTGCGAAAAATGAAACGTCTTCATATGTTCCATTATAAGCCGTACTGGTTGAGCTATTAGGCCGTTTTTCTTAAGCACACACAATGTGAAAGGCAGTGAATCGAGGCAGCGTTTGAGAGGATTGGCTGGGTACTAAACAGGCTTTAATCTGAGGCTCTCATCCACTGCTTAGCATCCCTGCTTACCTCGCTCAGAGGCTACAGCGCTTCAGCTAGCTGGCTGCTAAAACTGTTGCTAGGAGACGGGTTTACCAGCATCACTGTATCTATGGTAAGCTAATGCACAGCCTCAGAAGGGCGGAATTGGAAGGGCTTTGAGTCGTATATTAACAAACAGTGATTACCTGAAGAGACATTGGTGTTATTTATTATTTAGCACATCCCTCTTTGTATTGATTAGACCTGCTCTCATTACCACTAGAACACTAGAACCACAGCATAGAGATATATAGAGATACTGTTATACACAGTGATGGGTGCGCTGGGCACACAAGCAAAGCCTTTTACACACTGTTCCTCACTCACTGGCTTACGTTCTTTCATTCTCTCGCTCTCTCTCTCTCTCCCTCTCTCTCTCTCTCTCTCTGTCTCTGTGTGTGTGTGTGTGTGTGTGTGTGTGTGTGTGTGTTGGTTGTTGATCATGTTATTGTGGTTTGGATGAAGCCAGATGGAGGTTCAGGTCTGGAACTGAACTTTAGATCAGATCACTGTTCAACTGCTCCACATTTGTCTCCTCTCCACAGCCAGCAGAACTACATTTCCCATCATGCACCAGCATATGATTGGCCATCACCTGACCATGAGAGAGTTTTTTTTTCCCCTCTCTGCCTTGTTTGGCTCTGTGCAGACTGAGCTGCTGACCTGAGGGCAATCTAATCTAACCTCAATCAATCAATCAGTCTAATGTTTCTGCATCAGAATTGGATTGACTAGCAGGTCTGATGACTGCTAGATCAACACGTGTGGCCAGTGATCAGTGTTGGATTGATTAAACAGGTCTGATCACTGTTATATGAAGAGGCCGGATCAGTTTTGGATTGATTACACAGGTCTGATCACTGTTATATGAAGAGGCCGGATCAGTGTTGGATTGATTAGACAGGTCCGAGCTGTGATCAGGCTGGGAAGGTCTGATCACTGTTAGATTTAGAGGTCTGATCAGTGATGAGACTGGGAAGGACTGATTGAACAGGTCTGATCAGTGTTGGATTGATTGAACAGGTCTGATCAGTGTTGGATTGATTGAACAGGTCTGATCAGTGTTGGATTGATTGAACAGGTCTGTCTGTTGGTCTGGATTGTTTTGGATTGATCGAGTAGTCTGATCAGTGATTAATTGGAAAGGTTTAATAAATGTTGGACTAACTGAACTAGTCTGTTGGTTGATTAATTGGTTTGATTATTGGTCAGTGTTAAATGGATTAACTGGGTCTGATCAATCATTTTTAGAAAGGTCTGATCAGCATTAAATTAACAGGTCTAATTGGTGTTAAATTGATTAACAGGTCTGATCAGGAATCAATTTTGGATTGATTAAACAGGTCTGAGATCAGACAGTCTGCATGAATCACGCTCTGCTCAGCCATTCTGATCAGACATGTTTTTACATCAAAGCTTCATCTCTCCCTCGCTCTCTCTATCTCTCTCTCTCCCCCCCTCTCCATCTCTCCCTCTCTCTCCACTCTCTCTCTCTCTCTCTCTCTCTCTCTCTCTCTCCCCCTCTCTCTCTCTCTTTCTCTCTCTCTCTCTCTCTCTCTCCCCCCTCTCTCTCTCCCTCTCTCCCTCCCTATCCCTCTCTCTCTATCCTCCCTCTCTCTCTCCCTCTCTCCCTCCCTCTCCCTCCCCCCTCTCTCCCCCCTCTCTCTCTCCCTCTCTCTCTCTCCCCCTCCCCCCTCTCTCTCTCCCTCTCTCTCTCTCTCCCCCCCCTCTCTGTCTCTCTCTCCCCCCCTCTCCCCTCCCTCCCCCCCCCCCCCTCTCTCTCTCCCTCTCTTGTCCCTCCCCCCTCTCTCTCCCCCTCTCTTGTCCCTCTCTCTCTCTCTCTCTCTCTCTCTCTCTCTCCCCCCTCTCTCTCTCTCTGTCCTGCTGTCTCATTAGCGTAGCAGTTTGTTCACTCCTCCATGTGTTGCTGTGTAAATAACCTAAAGATGTAAATATTCTCTATTTTTTGACTGACTGTCAGTGAATAATCCTCGTTCAGTATTCGAAACAGACAGAAGGTTTATGGAAGTGTTTGCATTGCTCTCTTTCTGTCACAGTCACCCCCCCTTTTCTTTCCCTCTCTCTCCTTTCGGTGCATCTCATAGCTTTAATTTCACCTCCTCGTTTACTCTTCTCACGTTTAAGCTCCTCCCTCTGAGGACGCCAGGAATCAGCACCAGGAAAATGAAGGAAAAAATGAAGGAACATAATTTTTTAAATGATTCAAGTTCCGTTTATCTTGCAGTCGCATTGTGTAGGACGTGTGGACTGAAGACAGGGCTGTCGGTGGGCTTAACGGATCTGCCTGCACTGTTTCAGTGAAAACACCATTTCGCGTTTAAGTGTGTGAACCTACACACAAGAAACTACCAGATCAACACGTCACTGCAGAGGATGGAGGACTACACGAGGAACAGGACGTCACTGATCACTCGGGCGTCAGTAATACTGAGAATTCAACAATGAGATGTTTGGCTCCACCGCTGCACAGTAGAAGTCGAGGGCAGAGAACTCTTTACGTAGGCGGTGCCAGAATGTTCCATCGCAGCTCCTTCGAAAACAATAGAATATCCGGTTTGACGTCGTCCGCCTCCCGAAAAGAATAAGGGTGCTCTTGAAGGAAGTGTCTGTCCCGTCGCCGGGAGATCGTGAGCTCAATCCCCAGTGATGCCTCAGCCAACCATGGCTGAGAGGCCAAGACAGCTTAATAGGATGGTCCTCCCCCTCCACCCATCACTGGGGATGCAGGCCAGTGCTGGTGTCTGTTAGTTGACGTGTCAGAAGTAGCGGTTAGTGTTCTCCAGGCGTGTTGAGCTCCACTGACGTTTCATTAGCAGCAGTTGGGAAAGATTTGGTGGAGCTCCGTGTGTCTTTGAGGACGTAAGTGCCACCCTTCACCCTCTGAGTCTGGTACCATTCTGAGGCGATATTAAACAGTTCACACCAATGAAAGCATCGCTGCATAGAAGATGTTCGTGGTTGAGCCCACAGAAGGTTTTATAGCATCAACTGACGATTGAACCAACCGTTTCATTGCCGTTTATCATCATCATCTGCAGCAGTCCTCCAATAACTGCACCAGATGTAGTTCTGTGGGCTTAAATCAGGCACTACAATAAAAAAACACTGCCTGCCTTTAAAGAATTCATACGCTATGTTCTCAAAAGTATCTGGACAGTCCTTCTAATGAGTTCATTCAGCAATTTTAAGGTCACTGATTGCTGACACAGCTTGTATAATCTCCATAGAAAAGCACTGACCATTAGAATGGGGCACTGGAGCAGCTTCACATGAGCCAAAGGTCTCCATGTCCAGTGTCCAGCGAGGGCTAAAGGGGTATAAAGCCCCCCAGCACTGGACTGTGGAGCAGTGGAACTGTGTGGAGTGATGTAGCTCCATCCAGTACCTTTGGGATGAGCTGGAGTGTCCAGAACTGACCATCCAGCTTCAGTACCTGACTTCACTAATTCTCAATCAGATCCTCACAGCAATGTTCCAACATCTAGAGTAAAGCCCTCCGAGAAGAGTGGAGGCTGTTACTGCAGCACAGACTCACTACTAACACCTTCATCTCAGAGGAAACACAGACATGTAGGCTTTGGTCTTAAAGACCCCGTCAGTTTTCCAGTTGTTTTGGAGGACGTAGGAACGAGGACTCGGTCAGAGCTGTGAGATCCACCCTCTCTATCCCTCCCTCCCTCCATCCCTTCCTTCCTCCTTCGTTCCCATCTCCATTTCTCCCTCTCTCTCACTCTCAGGAACATATGATCAGATAACCGCGCTCACCCGACTGCTTCGTCCTGTTCTGTTGTTTGTTTATTTGTATGGAATATTAGAGTCTTTTTGTTTTGTTTTTAATTTGACACAAGTCGATGCCCTGTGTGCTTTATGAGGTGGGGGAGGTGGTGGTGGTGGTGGTGATGGTGGGGGGGTGGATGGCGTTCTGTGGCGTGATTAGCTGGGCTGATGCAGGACGAATTCCAGGTCAGAGGTCAGAGGTTGTGCCAAAAGCTTCTGTGTGTGAGCGTCGGAGCTGTGCCATTCGCTACACTGACTTTACCAATAAAAACCTGGACATTGTGCTTTTCTAACCCAGCCTCTTTTTCTGTCTACGTCACGGTTTCCTGAACAAGCGTTCCTGAGACTGGGACGAGCGTCGCTGTCGGATTAGTCGGAACAGAAAACTGCACTCGTTCATGAACAGGTGAAGTACAGGGTGACCTCAGCGCAACAAGCGGCCGGAGGTCATTTTCCTTTCAGAAGTGATTACGTCGTGTGATCAACACTGCGGCCAGGTGACTGAGCCGCCGCCGGAAGAGTGGAAATCAGCATTTTCCATATAATCAAATAAAACACCTTTTTCCCTTAAATCAGACGCACATTGGCTGCGTTTACACAGCAGGTCGAAGAGCCCGAATCCCATCCTTTTCCTCATGAGTGACTCAGATGTGTGTCTGAGTGTCAGTGTGAACAGATAAACACACCGAATCGGACATTTTCAGTTCCGATTTGAGACGATTTCATATGTGGGACTGAAATCCGATCCGTATCCGATCTGCGGCGATGCGGCTCTGAACAGCCGGATCGGAATTCATGCGACTTTTACGTCAATCCAACTCGACATGCGTCATCATTTCACGTTGCTGAGGCTCAAAAACGTTTTGCAGCCGCTCCGTGTCTGAAGAGGTTTCGGACGAAACGGCCGAGCGCGGCCGGAGGAGCCCGAGGCTGCAGCGTTCAGATCTGAGGACACGAGCCGAAGAAGGCCGTGACCGAATAACGCGCCCCTTTACGGCGAACTCGAGCACGCGGTGGGCGATGAGCCCAGCTGTCCATCAGTGGAACTTCATAATCGCTCCTGCGACGCCGGCGAAGACGAAACCGGGAGCGACTGGCGTTCTCTGGCCGTCGTCGTTTCCCTCTGGACGAGCCGCGTGAAGCGGATCTTTTACCCGTGCCGGTCGGTTTAGGAGCTGATCTGTTCAGACTGATGTCGCATACAAATCACAGCTAAAACACAAACAAACAAATCAGATTCGGGCCACGTTTACCTGCTGCGTAATCGCAGCCTCTGACTCCGTCGTCTCTCTCTGTGTGGAACGTTGTCGACCTGCCGGTGAGCAATGAGGAGTGAAAGGAGAGGACGGAGAACCTCCTGCTGTGAAAAACAGTTCACACCTCTCCACTAAGATGAGCGTTCTGAGAGAAACGTGACGCATTTAAACACAATAAAACCACTTTTATAAACACACACAAAGACGAACATCCAGCGCCAACTTGGACTTTAGACTAAAGTCCTTTTGCTCTGAGTGACTCTAAACCTTAATTATCTTTATTTTATTAAAACGAAGCAGAAAAATCATGACTCTACCAGATGTGTCAGTCGAGACATTCTTAGCTCAGAAACTCAGCTTTGAGCTGCTGTTCACACAAAAATCATCATATTTAACACTAAAAAGAGCTGAACTGCAGAAAATACGGCGATTCTTAATGTTCCTCACTGACTTTCAGACTTCGGACACATTTACTAACCACTGGGATCTACCTGCTCACCCTGTGGCCATGAGGGACAGGGATGCAGCTCTGAAATACACAATAAACTGTTTCTGCAGTGACGTTAAAACATAACCAACTTTTTATTTTAAAAATAAACCTCCTCATAAATATAAATCGTCTCCACGTGAAAAGAAAACAAAATATCTTCAAAAAACTAAAACAACAAAAAAATAATACGTATTTTTTTTATAAGTGTAAGTTTGGGGGTCAGGGTTTGAGACCGACACCTCCCAGCAGACAGTACCCTGTATCATCCCCTGACTCTGGAGGCCCCCTGTCCTGTCCACTGTAGCGTTTTCCCTGCTCCCAACACACCTGATCCAAATAATCAGCTCAGTAACAGCCGGTGATCCAGTTAACAGTGTGTGTGTGTGTGTGTGTGTGTGTGCGTGCGTGTGTGTGTGTGTGTGTGTGCGTTTGTGTGTGTGTGCATGTGTTAAAGCAGGAAAAGCAGTAAAGTGTGCAGGACAGTGGGCCTCCAGGTCCAGGGCTGAGAAACACTGATATAAGCACTGTTATAAATGATGAGTGTGTTTATATTTGGCTTATTACTGTCTCTAATAACGCCTTGGGCTTGAATAGATCAGACAATAAATCTTGAAAGCGCTGTTCTTATGAAGAGTCGCCCGTTTGGACTGCATTCTGGACACTAAACAAGCCTCAAAGGCGTTTCAGTTCCCGTCCCTTCAGTTCACGCTGGCCTTCTTTTACTACGCAGGGCTGAAAAACTCAGCGGGTGCAGAAGGTCGAGACCCCCCTATACAGTGACACGGTGCGGCATGAGGCCGCCCCGCCGAGCGATGCGCCAGTGGAGGAGACGTTCAGTCACGTGGACTCGTCAGTAAACCCCCCCACACTCACTGCCCCCGTACCACACACATCATACCTGTTCTCTAACACGGCTCGGCTTTGATCTCACCTGGAGGAGCAGGACACGCGTGACGTCTGCGGTGTGGGGGAAGAAGGAATCACACTTATATGTACGTGTACGTGTGGGAACGGCAACATGGAGGCTTAGTGCTTAGCATCTAACAAGCTTACCCATATCCTCCTTCTCCTTCTCCCTCGTTCCCTCTCTCTCTCTCTCTCTCTCTCTCCCTCTCTCTCTGTCTGTCTCTCTCTCTCCCTCTCTCTCTCTCTCTCTCTCTCTGTCTCTCTCTCTCTCTCTCTGTCTCTCTCTCTCTCTCTCTCTCTCTCTCTGTCTCTCTCTCTCTCTCTCTCTCTCTCTCTCTCTCTCTCTGTCTCTCTCTCTCTCTCTCTATCTCTCTCTCTGTCTCTCTCTCTCTCTCTCTCCCTCTCTCTCTCTCTCTCTCTCCCCTCTGTGCTTTGTCCTCTCCCTCCCTCTCACTCGCTCTGCAGTGTTACCATAGCAACTGTGAGATGTGGGAAACTCTCTGTCCTTCAGAGAGAGGGAGAGGGGGTGGGAGAGAGAAGGGGGGGGTGGGAGAGAGAGGAGAGGAGGGGAGGGGAGGGGGAGGGGGGTAATGAGTGATATAAGGGTGAATACTGACTGTTTCAGCATGGCTGATGAATCAGCCCTCCAGAGCCCCACTGCCTTAAAAAGCTGGTTTATATCCGGCGACGTTCCGCTGTAATGGTGCGCTAATGCTGGAGTAACAGTCCGGAATGCTGAAGGCTGATGCTGCGCTCACAGCATCTCCCTGCGCTTTGGAAACTCGCACACATCTGCTGTTCCCTGCACACAAAATGGAGTCAGCGCTTCAGGCCGTCAGTGAGCTGCTCGGAAGCGTGGCCCTGTTCGGGCTAATTCAGGCCTCGCGTCTGGATATTTGGGAATTTCTCCGTCTGTTTTGGACCTCCTGTCCACATTAAGATGCCATTTTTCTTCAAGGCAGACGGAGGCTTTTGAAAACGCTCTCCAGGCGAAGAGTTTCAGCGTTCTCGTGTGGACAGCTTGTTGAAAACGCTGACGTCACGCTATTAACATGTTCTAGATCACTCTGGGACCAGCGCACTCTGATGGAATTCACTCCTGGGTTTCTAAATATCGATTTTATGCTTCGGTTTGTCCAGCAACACAGTCCAATCCCAAAACCCTCCATGAGAAACAGACACGGACGATTGTGAACCCTGCACCCTCGGCGAGCGCCTGGTGGCCGGGCAGTCCGCGTAACCCGGCCGGGCTCAGCCCAATGAGGCAGCATGGGGAGGCCATGTGGTGTCCACCCGCAAGGCCAGCACGGAGGAGCGGGGCAGTGCTGTGGGAGTGTGCAGGGAGGCCCTTGGTGGCTTAGGCCCATGTGGCAATACAGCGATGCACCGCAGCGTTAGAAAGCTAATAGTCTAATCTAATAGTGCTCCTTTTGAGGCTTCCGCCGAGTCAGCGCATCTTTCCAGACTGCGACTCGTGCGACGTCACTACACAGCTAAACAGGACAGCAAGTTCTGCCACGTCGGATAACAGACCCCGGCGCCGACTAGCATCAGAATCGCAGAGTCTCAGAATGGGAAATATTAGATTTATCAACTAGATTTAAGATCTTTCACTTGACAAGATCCCAGTTTTGGCCGTGCGGTTGTGACCGCTGCAGCATCCGCAACGAATAATCGAACACCAGCTAATCAGTCTGTCGTCACCTTCAGAGCCTCACTGCCTCCACAGAGACGCCATCACCCAAAACGTGGTCCGATCACTCGTTAAGAGTCACAGATCAGTGCAGAGACTAAATAAACTCCTCCACTCGACTCTGAGTCAGTAACTCATACAGGTGTTCTGATGCTTGAGAGCGTTTCCTGTCAGATAAGACCGAGATCAAGACTACAGCCCACAGTCTGTGGGAACAGCTATGGGTTTAAAGTGCACGTCTGTAGCCGTTTCATTTATTAATTATTTATTTATTATAATATATTATGCAGATCTCTGCCTGAAACACGACTGAAGACTGGGTTCTTTCTTCGTGCCCCGCAGTTTAGTAGTGCGTTTATATTTATGGCATTTGGCAGGTAGGTGAAGGTGGTGGGAGTCTTGCCCAAGGACTAGTGCTATAGTATAGGGTGGTTACCCAGGCGGGGCATTGAACCCCAGTCAACAGCGTAGAGGCAGAGGTGTTACCCACTACACCAACCAGCCACCAGTGTGGAGTTATCATCATTTCTGTAATTCTGTAATTCTGTTTTTCATGAGGACATCAGTACAGACACGTCAGAATGGCTCAGTTCCCCTCGACAGCAGGTCTTAATTCAGAACATCTGAGACTTGATGGTCATTAACTAAAGTCAGTTCTGATATAAATTCTGATTTCATAATTCAATTGAGGTGACATTGTATGGTTGGTTAGTGTAGTGGGTAACACCTCTGCCTTCTGCGCTGTAGACTGGGGTTCAGTGCCCCGCCTGGGTAAACACCCCACACTATACCAATAAGAGCCCTTGGGCAAGACTCCCAACACCACCTTCACCTACTACACTGTAGACTGGGGTTCAGTGCCCCGCCTGGGTAAACACCCCACACTATACCAATAAGAGCCCTTGGGCAAGACTCCCAACACCGCCTTCACCTACTACACTGTAGACTGGGGTTCAGTGCCCCGCCTGGGTAAACACCCTACACTATACCAATAAGAGCCCTTGGGCAAGACTCCCAACACCACCTTCACCTACTACACTGTAGACTGGGGTTCAGTGCCCCGCCTGGGTAAAACACCCTACACTATACCAATAAGAGCCCTTGGGCAAGACTCCCAACACCACCTTCACCTACTACACTGTAGACTGGGGTTCAGTGCCCCGCCTGGGTAAAACACCCTACACTATACCAATAAGAGCCCTTGGGCAAGACTCCTAACACCACCTTGGCCTCCCTGTGTAAACTCATCAAACTGTAAGTCGCTCTGGATAAGAGCGTCTGCCAAATGCCGTAAATATAAATGTAAAGGTGAAAAGCTAGAAAATCAGCGTCTCTGCCTGATCAGGATGTTTGGGAGACAGATGAGTAGCTGTGGCGATGGAAACAGGCCCAACAGTGGAGATTTTGGTTTTAAACACTTTTATTTTCTGGCAGTAACAGGACTTTAAACCTGTGTGAAATGCAGAATTACTGCAGTGTTTGTAGTGACAATGCGCTTCATGAGGCCTATGGCGTCAAATTTTAGAGGGTCTCATCAACCCCCGCTGGGATCCCTTGCTCACGTGAGTATTTTCACACTGCACAAATAGTGTTATGTCAAGTAAAATGGTCTCAAATCTAGTCGATATATCTGCCATTTCCCATTTCTGGATGGTTGTGCACTTATAATAAGGTTATCTAGCTTATTTCCCGACACTTTTCACTTGTTCTCAGTCGTTGATTAAGTCAAATGATCTCACTATACTGGCAGGTCAACACAGCTTGTTGAGAAGTTGAGAAGACGCCTAAATTTGGCATTTTCTGCACATTTCAGTGAAACAAATGTCAATTTATTTGCTCAGTTTGATGAATAAAAAACATATAAAATGTGCCATAACTTTTGCACACACCGCATTTTCTGTTAAATTTTTCCCCAATATGTAAATTTTAGTAAATAAACAGTAACTGCTGTACTACACGGTGCAGCAGTGTGTCTCTGTAGAGGACGTGTCACTCATTTACACTCAGAGAATAAACACAAACAAGTTATTTGATCAAACTGTATATTGTATGTGATTGTTTTCAGTTCGTCATATGAGCAGGGGTACCCAAACTTTTGCATATGACTGTATACATAACACTTTTTTCACATGGCGAGGTGCTCATTTGTTCCATTTGCCCCCCCTCACTGGGGCAGTTCTAACATTCATGTGTTACACTGTAAACTGAGCAATATAATAATAATAACAGAGTGAGATATTAATGAAACTGCTTATTCTTATGGCCTGTTAGAGGCTAAACATTCACTCATATTCAAAACTAATGCACCATCATTCTTTAATGTTCACTGAATCTTCAAGTGTTGTTGGAAGGAAACAGTCCAGCTTCCTTTCATTTGCTATTTTTTAAAATACTGAGATGAACAGTAACAAATTACGCAATAAAAATGATGACACTGAATAAACGTTTGGAGTGAGGGCGAAATTGGTGCAATCACACCTTTTCACCAGGTTATTATTGGTCATCTTCACCAGTGAACCTTTGTTCCTCTCCCTTCTCTGTTCTAGCGCTGCTCTGTGTTCAGAGGCGGCACTAATGATGTTTGTTTTCCAGAGTATTGCAGTGAGCCGGTCACTGACCACTAGTGTGGCCAGTGTATGACTGAAGCTGAACCCACTGAAAACCCAGAAAAGGTTAATAAATAGCTGCGTACTTCAGCCCTGCCGGTCCGAGGTGCTGCTAATCGTTTCTACATGGATTCACACCCTTCACCGCAGCCAGGCCCCTAACGTCAAGCAGACCCCCGTCCTCTTGGGTCACCAGTACAAACACCAGCACTTCATACGAAAGAGCTGAAGGAGCAGAAGCTGTAAGAGTGGAGATCAGGGTAACACTCAGTGATCAACCAGGTGAGGCTGACGGTTCACCACTCAAAACCACGGCTCTTCGGGTTCTTTAGTAGAGGAATGGTTCTATATAGCACCAAAAAGGGTTCTGCTATAGTTACAATCTCCAGTCTGTAACCATAAAACATGTTCTGCTATATATAGAACCATTTTCAACAAGGTTCCATACAGAACCATATAAATACAACCTATCGGTCTATCCATCTATCTATCTGTCTGTCTGTCTGTCTGTCTGTCTGTCTGTCCGTCCGTCCGTCCGTCCGTCCGTCCGTCTATCTGTCTGTCTGTCTGTCCGTCCGCCCGTAAATCTATGTGTCTGTCTGTCTGTCTGTCCATCCGTCTGTCCATCTGTCTGTCTGTCTGTCTGTCCGTCCGTCCATCTGTCTGTCTGTCTGTCCGTCCGCCTGTCTTTTTGTCTATCTGTCTGTCTGTCTGTCCGTCCGTCCGTCCGTCTGCCCATCTATCTGTCTGTCCGTCCGCCCGTCTATCTATGTGCCTGTCTGTCTGTCTGTCTGTCCGTCCGTCTGTCCATCTGTCTGTCTGTCTGTCTGTCCGTCCGCCTGTCTGTCTGTCTGTCTGTCTGTCTGTCTATCTATCTATCTGGTTTAAATACTGATGAGCAATCTGCGAATGACCTCCTGCCCAATAAACCTGCCTGGATACGAATCCGGTCACTCTCTGCTGGGCATCCTCTGAGGCAGCCCACACGGCGACAGAGCTCTGATGTCCTCTGTCCTCAGACTGGCGTGTCTGCTGTCTTCCAGATGGTGAGCGTCCACATGCTGAGGTCTACACTAATGTGGGTAAACTCTACCTTCTTGGGTTTCGTCATATCTGCAGGTTTGGTCCTAACAGGCAGTCTGGCGAGGGTCAGTCTCAGCAGCACAACATAACCTTACCACCTGCGTCCCCCAGGGGTCAATTCACGGTCCACTGCTGTTCCATATGCAAACATAATTACTGGATTCTGTGAGCAGCGATCTATGCAGATGACCCACAGCTACATAAATCCATAAACGGTTGTCTTATTACCGACATAAAGACGAGCAAAAGACAGCTGATCTACAGATAATTCCCCTTGAGGCAGTGATAATGCGTCCTTTAGCCTTTTCACAAACCCAGGGCCAAAAAGTTTTCGACAGTTTGTGCCAATAAAACCTAAAAGCAGTGATTAGTAAATTCTTTCTGACCTGTGTTACATTAAAAGTTATACAACACACTTGCTGTTTATTCTCAGGTGTGTAGGTGGGGAGACGAAAGCTCTGTAGACACTATCTGGATTTAAACATGAACCACTTTATTTCAAATGAATAAGATAGTGTTCAAGCCCTGGGAGAGTCCCGAAGGCCGAAATGTGGGATCTCTGTCTTGTAAAAGCTGCCTCTGCTTTATTTATGGTGAATGGCCGCAGAAACACACACACACATCCATACATTCCCATAAGGAAACATCTGGAAAAGCTTAAATCTCTCATACGATCGGAATGCTATTCTATACATTAGCTCCCTCTCTTGAAGGAGGGAGGAAAGAGGCCCGCAACAGAGCACACACGTTACCAATATAACAAATACAAGAGTGTAAAGACACCTCACACTATATTTTATGTTTTACTTTATGAACTTGGTCGTTTGTTTTTGTAAATCATGCGTTTATGTAGAGCTTGTTACAACAGACGTCGTCAAAAAGAAGCTTTACAGAAAAATCCAGGTCTGAGCCTCCGTGAGTGCTGAGGCAAGGAAAAACTCCCTAAGAGTAGCAGGAAGAAACCTTGAGAGGAACCAAGACTCCAAAGGGGAACCCATCCTCCTCTGGTCCACACCGGACAGGAAACAGTAACAGCAGGGACTGAGATTTGGTCATTAGTATAACATACAGGAAAAGGGGAAAAGCAGGAGTACCGAAGTTTACGAGTACAAAGATGCAGCAGCATCTTCAGGGTCAGTTCATGCAGGTGAGGTTTGTACATTGTTGGTCATTAGGAAGCTCCGTGGTGGTCCAGACTGGACAGCTCCCTGTGGTCCAGAAGGCTGGTGACCAGTGAGCACCCGGTCAAGGCAGATGAAGCAACATAATCAGACACACAGGATGGGCAGAAAGTCGTTACAGGAGCATGTTTACATGGTGTTACATCAGCTTTCCTTTAAACAGCACTTAATAATCATCTGGAAAATGAAGAGGAAAATTTGTTGCCACAGATTGTATCATTGTTGTATTTTCTGCTTCATAATACCCCTCAGTTTTCAGTGGAAGGTGGTTCTGGACTGCAGGCAGGTCAGTCGGTCACCTGCGCTCTCTGATTACTCAGCCATGCTGCTGTAACACATGCAGGATGTTTCTTGGTGAGTCACGGACTTCCCTGAAAAAGACGTGGTCTAAAAGGCAGCGTATGTTGCTCCACAGCGCATTTTTGAACGGCATGTGGGACGAGAATCGAAAGAATGAATCAGACCACAGAGGGTCAACTTCCAACTACTCCTGAGCTTCGACTGGGTTATCTGGGCTTCGAGTCAGAGGCAAGGCCTGATTTGGTCAGGTGTCCATTTATTTGTTCACTTGTCATTTAAGGTTCTCTAAAAAGTCTTCAGCAACACTAAAGTTTAAAGGCATCATTTTTTTGTTTGCTCAGCTTTCACTACCACAAGAAACCACAGAGGACACCACCGCCTGGACAGTCCCGATGGTTGTTTGTAGAGATTCTTCATTACAATTGAAGATCTTTTCAGATCTTCACAGTTTGTTGATAACAATTGATCCAATTTGGCAAAAACTGTCCACCACTTCCTCCAGTCCTCCTTCTCTCATTCTATATACTGTATGCAGGGTAAACAGGTGTGGTGACAGTGGGCAGCCTTGATGAACTCCATCACTGATGTGGAACCAGTCTGTTTGTCCATTCTCTAGCATGGTGGCTATCTTGGTGATCAGTATAGACGTTCCTCATTAGAACAATGAGATACTCTATTATTCCCATTCCATAACTTTACGCAGTGACAAAGTTCACGTTTTTTCTTTAGTCAATGAAACGTGTTGAACTTGTTGCCTTGTTTTAGTGACCAAGTGAACGGCAGTTATAATGGTTATTGGTTCTGGACGGTGGTTATAGGTATTTACAGCGGTTAGAGGTTCTGGACGGTGGTTATAGGTATTTACAGCGGTTAGAGGTTCTGGACGGTGGTTATAGGTATTTACAGCGGTTAGAGACTGTGTTCGTTAGATTGCAGAGCTGAGCATTCGTGGGCTCTGAATGTCTGCATCTGTGGTAAGGCCTCTGTTTCCATGACAACCACTGGCCGAAAATAGCTTGCTCTCTCCTCTCTGCTTATTGCGCTCTCTCTCTCTCTCTCTCTCTCTCTCTCTGTCTTTCCGTCTTCCTCTCTTTGTCTTTATCTTTTTTCTCTCTCTCGCTCTGAAACATGCACATATTTACTCTGTATCTGAAGAGATGCCAGTGCCCCCCTCCACCCCCCACCCAGTGCAGTTCTATCTCTGTGGTCGACACATTCACTCAGAATGCCTCAGCCTCTTCAGTTGCCATGGAAACTCATGAAAGCCATGGTGATGATTCTAACAGCCTTACCTCAGCAGCACCAACTGGCTGCAGAATGCATCACTCACTGGAACTGAGTGTGTATGTGCGCTGATATCGGCTCACATGTTGAATCTCGGGTAATTAATTGTGCTCAAACGAGACCCAAATAGGAAGGTTTAATTAAGGCCTTTGTCTCGGTGCTGGTGTCGGTGCACGTCAGGCCCGCCCTCTGCTGGCGTCCTTGCTGCTACTCCAGCTCTCCTTCACAAACAACTTTTCCTCCTGTTTTTTTACTAAAATACCTGCAAAGCATGCATCACGTTTTCCCACTCAATACTAATATAATTTTAACTCAGGGTTATTCTGCGTAACCAAACCTACACAAGAGCGCCCCCTGTCTGAACGCTGCCTGAAGTGCAGCGGGGGTGGAGCGTCTCCTCACTTTTGCATTATTCACAAGTGTGGCTCAGGGCCTGGTCTGATTGGCCGCTCTCTGATGAAGGGGTGGTGTGATCCTGCTGCTCGTCCAGCTCAGATTGCTGCGGGCGCTGAATGGTGACATTTGGATAGAAGTCACTCGGGATAGCGGCCCATAGAATCCCACAGGAACAAAGGGCAAATATACACTGATTCCCAAAGGAATATTCCCTTATTCAGCACAGCTGGATTCCATTCCAGCTACAGAGAGAGCCAGGAGTGTGTCTGGATGTGGGCTGACGTACAGATTCAGCTTTAAGAGTGGTAGTTTTTGTTTACGTATTGATTTACAGAGCGAGAATTTGATGTGAAAATGGGTTGATCCACGCATTTCCAACCTGATTTGCAGCTGTTCAATGAAGTGCTGCCTGCATTAGAGAGTCCTGACTACATTAAGCCTAATCCTCCTATTGCCATAGCAATCATTTATAATTAGAGGTCCTGCAAAATCAAGATAAATGGAATAAAACTGGATTGAAACTGTTTTGTCTTCTTTCAGAAATGTGAGGAGGCAAATATGAATCATTCAGAGTGGAAACATGTTTCAGACGTTTAACTGATTTTGGACCTTAGTCTAAAACCCTAAAGTGACTCTAAACCATAACTATGTTTATTTTATTAAAACCAATGACTGAACATTCCAGTCTGTCTCTACCAAATCAATCCTAACTCTACCAAACTCTGCCAAATGTGTCAGTCGTGACGGTTTCAGCTCATTTTGAGCTCAAAACCTCAGCAAACTCAGCTTTGAACAGCTGTTCACACAAAAAAATCATCATATTTTACACTAAAAGACTAAAAACTGCAGAAAATATGAAGATTTTTAATGTTCCTCACGGAATTTCAGGGACACATTTACTTCAAAACACTGGGATCTAACTGCTCACCATGTGACCACGAGGGACAGGGATGCAGCTCCACCCACAAACTAAAATGTGTTTTGGTAGTGACATGAAAAGAAATCAAGTTTGATTATGTAAAATGGTCTTTAATTAAAATTCAGGAAGGTCCAGTTAGAGAAAATTTCCTCAAGCGAAGGTCCAGAACATCATAACCTCTAACCTGCGTCGTGACTCAGTGTCATGCACTGTTTACTGAAGCAGCCGAGTAGAAATATCAACATCTTATACAGTCAAACTGAATATCAGACCAAATAAAGTCCAGTTCGGTCAGATTTCACCAACATTTACTGAATATCAGACCAAATAAAGGCCAGTTCGGTCAGATTTCACCAACATTTACTGAACATCAGATCAAATAAAGTCCAGTTCGGTCAGATTTCACCAACATTTACTGAACATCAGATCAAATAAAGTCCAGTTCGGTCAGATTTCACCAACATTTACTGAATATCAGACCAAATAAAGTCCAGTTCGGTCAGATTTCACCAACATTTACTAAACATCAGATCAAATAAAGTCCAGTTCGGTCAGATTTCAACAACATTTACTAAACATCAGATCAAATAAAGTCCAGTTCGGTCAGATTTCACCAACATTTACTAAACATCAGATCAAATAAAGTCCAGTTCGGTCAGATTTCAACAACATTTACTAAACATCAGATCAAATAAAGTCCAGTTCGGTCAGATTTCACCAACATTTACTGAACATCAGATCAAATAAAGTCCAGTTCGGTCAGATTTCACCAACATTTACTGAACATCAGATCAAATAAAGTCCAGTTCGGTCAGATTTCAACAACATTTAATGAACATCACATCAAATAAAGTCCAGTTCGGTCAGATTTCACCAACATTTACTGAACATCACATCAAATAAAGTCCAGTTCGGTCAGATTTCACCAACATTTACTGAACATCAGATCAAATAAAGTCCAGTTCGGTCAGATTTCACCAACATTTAACGAACATCAGATCAAATAAAGTCCAGTTCGGTCAGATTTCAACAACATTTACTGACCATCAGATCAAATAAAGTCCAGTTCGGTCAGATTTCAACAACATTTACTAAACATCAGATCAAATAAAGTCCAGTTCGGTCAGATTTCAACAACATTTACTGACCATCAGATCAAATAAAGTCCAGTTTGGTCAGATTTCACCAACATTTACTGAACATCAGATCAAATAAAGTCCAGTTCGGTCAGATTTCACCAACATTTACTGAACATCAGATCAAATAAAGTCCAGTTCGGTCAGATTTCACCAACATTTACTGAACATCAGATCAAATAAAGTCCAGTTCGGTCAGATTTCAACAACATTTAATGAACGTCAGATCAAATAAAGTCCAGTTCGGTCAGATTTCACCAACATTTACTGAACGTCAGATCAAATAAAGTCCAGTTCGGTCAGATTTCAACAACATTTACTGAACGTCAGATCAAATAAAGTCCAGTTCGGTCAGATTTCAACAACATTTACTGAACATCGGATCAAATAAAGTCCAGTTCGGTCAGATTTCACCAACATTTACTGACCATCAGATCAAATAAAGTCCAGTTCGGTCAGATTTCAACAACATTTAATGAACATCAGATCAAATAAAGTCCAGTTCGGTCAGATTTCACCAACATTTACTGAACATCAGATCAAATAAAGTCCAGTTCGGTCAGATTTCACCAACATTTACTGAACATCAGATCAAATAAAGTCCAGTTCGGTCAGATTTCACCAACATTTAACGAACATCAGATCAAATAAAGTCCAGTTCGGTCAGATTTCACCAACATTTACTGAACATCAGATCAAATAAAGTCCAGTTCGGTCAGATTTCACCAACATTTACTGACCATCAGATCAAATAAAGTCCAGTTCGGTCAGATTTCACCAACATTTACTGAACATCAGATCAAATAAAGTCCAGTTCGGTCAGATTTCAACAACATTTACTGAACATCAGATCAAATAAAGTCCGGTTCGGTCAGATTTCACCAACATTTCCTGTCAGTTTCCTCTTTTTAGATCACGTCATGTGGAATAACTTCCCTCTGACTCACTTTCTTCTCTGACTGCTGTTTCTCTCCTCGTCCCTCCCCTGTCTGCCTATTAGTGATCTCTGACCTAAATCTTTCAACTTCACTTAAAAAGGAATTTTATATATATAAAATTAATGTATTAGGATTTGCAACAGAGAGTACCCTATAGATAATATTTCTGTGCATATTTAACTTAAAACTCTCTATTCATTCATTAATAGATGAATAGTTAATGAATGAATAGTTACAGTGTTCATTAATTAGTGAGTTAAAATAGAGCATAATCTTATTTAATATCTAAGATCTGAATACTTTGGTGTTTTTTTAAATAGTTTTTTATGATGGGGCTCACAGTTTAGACTCATCCTATTTACATGTCTGTGTTTTGACCCCAGTTGTGAGAGCCTTTCTCTGTGTTGGTCAGCTGCCATTGTTTTGTATTTTCTGTTTTCTGTTGCATTAATGTGCAGGTCCAGGGTTGGCCTCATGGGGTCGCCATCCATGTTAAGAGTGTGACAAAGCTCAACCAGGGAGGCGTTCAGGGTTCTTGCCCATCCGATGTGACCTGGAAATATATCAGCCCAGCCCAGCCCAGCCCAGCCCAGCCCAGCCCAGCCCAGTATGCTTCACTCTGACTGTCTGGTGAAATTGGTGAAAGCTTGTAAGTCCTCGTGAAGGAACGGGTGCCTCTGTTTACCTTTAGATGAACTTATCACATTTTATTTTTTTACTTCATTTCATGTTTAGTTAGTTTTAAAAGCTCAGGTAATAATAAAATAATCCTCCTCTACAGTAAAATAAAGCTCTGCTGATCCTTCAACACAGTTTAACAGTAAATGGTCTTAAACGCTGGAGTTAATGTAGAACTGCTGATTCACCCTTTAACCCTGAAGATCAGCGCAGACGGCTGGTCACCATAGCAACACAGACAACAGTCTCGCCCAGCTAGTAGCTACGAAACGGTAAAGAGAGAGATGTAAGACGAGCATCGATAATCTGGAGACTTCTTTGTGTTTATAATCATTCCAGCTGGTTACAACAACCACTGAAAAGTTGCAAAGCTTGTCGTTCACCAGCTTCTTGTTTAAATTGTCCCATTCCACCTTAAATGGCGCAGCAGTTGAATTCTGGCTGCTCAGGAAATTTCAAACAAGGAGCTGGTGAATGAGAAGTGACATCAGCCTTGTGTAAATTAAAACATTCAGAGATATTTAACAAGAAACTGATCTGCTTGTGTGGAAAGGTTTCCTGCTGGAGATGTGGGAAAAGCGGCTACAGCTGGGCTTAAAGTCTGGTAAGTCTGGATTTTCGTTAATATTATATTATTTGACCCTACGCTGGTACATTAGCATGTACTGACACACATCTACAGGCAAGATGGTAAAATGATACTTCAACAAAACTGTCGTGAAATGTTGAGGCTCCCAGGACGGATTGATTTTTGTTGAAAGGACAAAACGGCTCGTCTTATAATTTGGGTTGCGACCCCTGATGATGTAACCCATCCAGTGTCCAGTTCCACTTTCTATTGGGAATATAAACAACCCTGAGCTGGTTTTGTTTAAATGTTTAAGACCAGGTCATAACAGTCCAGTACAAAGGCCACAGTCAAATAAGTACACCGAGCACTTTATTAGGAAAAACTGCTCACTGTCCACTTTATCAGCTCCACTGACTGTATAGCTGCACTCTGTAGTTCTACAGTTACAGACTGTAGTCCATCTGTTTCTCTGATACTCTGTTACCCTGTTCTTCAGTGGTCAGGACCCCCATGGACCCTCACAGAGCAGGTACTGTTTGGGTGGTGGGTCATTCTCAGCACTGCAGTAACACTGACGTGGTGGTGGTGTGTTAGTGTGTTGTGCTGGTGTGAGTGGATCAGACACAGCAGTGCTGCTGGAGGTTTTAAACACCGTGTCCACTCACTGTCCACTCTATTAGACACTCCTACCTTGTCAGTCCACCTTGTAGATGTAAAGTCAGAGACGACAGCTCATCTGCTGCTGCACAGTTTGTGCTGGTCATCCTCTAGTCCTTCATCAGTGGTCACAGGACGCTGCCCACAGGATGCTGCCCACAGGACGCTGCCCACAGGATGCTGCCCACAGGATGCTGCCCACAGGACGCTGCCCACAGGACGCTGCCGGCTGGATGTTTTTGTTTGGTGGACGTTTCTGAGTCCAGCAGCGACACCGGGGTGTTTAGTGGTTGCTATGACATTATAAAAGCATCCTGACTGAATTTGTGTCTTGACTCAAACAGCCTTCAAACGAAATTACGGGTAAAATGCTTTATTTATTAGATGTAGTGAAGATCTGATCACGGTATTGTTTTCATATCATTATGGTTCTCCTAAACCTTTAGATATTATTTTAGATCAGATTCGTTTCTCCTCGGGTTTGTATGGTGGAATCTTCTCACAGAGTTAAGTCCAAATGCCATAGCTGATGATGTCATGTAAAGTCCTTGAAGCTGACTGGCTATTTGGTTCCTATAGTGTCTTAGGTGGTCGTTGGGATTGTTCTAGCAGCCCAGGTGATTGCTAAGCTGTTGCTATGACATTTCTATGGTATCTCAAGTGGTTGTTAACGTGCTGCTCGGTGGTTTCTATGGCATCCCTAGGGTAGAGAAACATTCACAGTGGTGGTGATAGGAACCAGATGTCCACCTCTAAAAGCTCCCTCACAGAAAAATTAAATAGCAAATAAATAATCTTCTCTAAACTCTCATAAAACAGCGTCTCAGTCATCAGGCAGTGAATTCAGAACCAGTTCATGTAGGAACTTTCTGTAGGAGCTTTTAGAGGGACGTCTGGTTCCCATCACCACTGTGAGGAGCTTTTAGAGGGGGACGTCTGGTTCCTGTCATCACCTGACAGACCAAAAGCCATTAAATGGAGAAGGTGCCATGTAAGGACAGGGGATATGATGTTCCTCTGAAATTTGATTGTTTTTCCAAAAATATTTGCCCATTTTAAATTTGATGCCAACAACACGTTCCAAAGAAGTTGGGACGGGGGCCTGTTTACCGCTGAAACGCTGCTGTAGCTCTGAAAGTGAAATGATTTCTGTTCTTTCAGCTGATCGTCAGTTTCAGGGGCTCATTTGTCATATTTTTCATTTCATAATGCATCAAATGTTCTCAGTGGTGACCAGTCTGGACTGCAGGCAGGTCAGTTTAGCGCCCGGACTCTTAATACGGAGCAGTGCTGCTGTAATACATGCAGAATGTGGTTTGACATCGTCTTGCTGAAATAATCAAGGCCTTCCCTGAAAAAGACGTCGTCTGGACGGCAGCAGATGTTGATAAAACATGTTTATATCATTCAGCTTTAATGGAGCCTTCACTGATGAGCAGGTCACCCAGGCCATGAGCACTAATGCCCCCTAAACCATCATGAATACTGGCTTTAGAACTGAGCACTGATAACAAGCTGAGGGGTCTTCAGCCCGGAGGACACAGTGTCCATGATTTCCTAAAGAATTTCAGATGTTGATTCGTCGGACCGCCGGACACTTTTCCACTTCCCCTCAGTCCATTTTAAATGAGCTCAGGCCCAGAGAAGGTGGCAGCGTTTCTGGATCCTGTTTATATTTGGGTTCTTCTTTGTGTTTTAGAGTTTAACAGCGTTTGTGGATGCAGTGATGAACTGTGTTCACAGTCAGTGGTTTTCAGAAGTGTTTCTGAGCCCATGCAGTGATTTCCACTACAGAACCATGTCTGTTTTTAATGCAGTGCTGCCTGAGGGCCCAAAGATCACGGCCAGCAGATCCTGGTGTTCAGCCTCGTCCCTCACAGACAGAGATTTCTCCAGATTCTCTGAGTCTTTAATGATATTCTGCACCGTAGACGATGGAAAGCAGAAGCTCTTTGCTGTTTTATGTTGAGAGACGTTCTTCTTGAGTTGTTGCTCTATTTGATGGTCCAGTCTTTCACAGAGTGGTGACCCCTCCTCCTCTTTACTTCTGACTCCGCCTCTCTGAGATGCTCTTTATACCCAGTCATGTTACTGACCTGCTGCCAGTCAACCACCAGGTGTTTTTTAGCATTACTCAACTTTACCAGCCTTTTGTTCCCCCGTCCCAACTTTTCTGGAATGTGTTGTTGGCATGAAATTCAAAATGGGCAAATATTAAAAAATAATAATAAAAACTTTGTTTCAACATTTAATTTGCTGTCTTTGTGCTGTTTTCAATGAAATATAAGGTTTACATGATCCCAACTATTTTGGAAATGGGGTTGTATGTGATGTTTCATCTCGAGTTAAAGGTCATGCTGGACACTTTGGAATGATCTGTTTCCATGATCTGGACATAATGTGAAACACTTCACTGTAAAGTTATGACAGACGATGCCCTTTGGAATAAGGAAGTCATAAACAGTTATGTAGGGTTATGTCAGTTCTCATGATTTGGTGATAGGAAGATGTGGGAAGATTAATAGTG
>NC_051213.1:1147170-1159670 GCF_015220715.1 Pygocentrus nattereri
TGAATTCAGAAATGTGGTAAATTTGGTGGAATTTCCCTGCAATTGTTGTGCACAACATCCGTCATCAATTTGCTCATTAAAGACTGAACACAAGCCAGAATCAGAATCCCGCAATCCCGATTTGCAATTGCATTTCCTCATAGTGGCGCTCCAGCTCTACAGAAGTGAAAATGCAGTTCTGTCTGTAAGGGTTCTTGTCAATCAAAAGGCTGTGGGCAGGACATTGTAGGGGCTTTTTAGTGAAGAGGAGCTTCAGTTTGAGCTCCATTTGAGCTGCTCTAGGAGATCCTGATCTTTTAAGGTTTGTGAAAAGCTCTAGTTGCTGGTACACAGTCAGCACAGTCATCTTGGGTGTCGCCATGCCAACAGCAGAGATGACCATTATTATACGTTAAACATTTCTTTGAATCACATTCTGTGTGTAAAGGCCTTTATGGTGCTAAGCCTTGCAAAATGTGATTAGTGCACCTGTGTGTTTTTTGCATTGCAGCATTTTAACTGGTGCATTTGACAAGAGTCGATAAAATCCGCATTTAAATGAGGTCATACATATTAAAGAGCCTCACCAAGAGAAGCTGCAGTTGGCTGACAAAGTGGACACAATGAAAGAAACAAGCAAACCAAAGAAAACCAAAATTCTCAGAAAGAGAAGCAGTGAAGGGAAGAAGTGCTGACAAATAATAGCAAACTGTTTGGTAAAATGCTTTTAATATCAAGTTAAATTTAAAGTTTTGTTGTCATTTGTAATATTTCAAGGTTTTATTCTAAAAAATAGGAATAAAAGCTGAAACTGCTTGTCATAAAACTAATTCTCCACATGTCAAATTACTCCTAATGAGCTAAATCTGTCAGTCTGAAATTCTGCCCAAGGCAGTTCCCTTATAATAGCAGACAGAAGGTTCACCAGAGAAAATTCGTTATCAGGTGGTTTAGAAGTTATTGTTGTGTGATTGTGTCGTTTTTATGAATTGCTTGATGTAAATTAAATGAAATCACGTTGCACAAGGTGGAAAACACCGCTGATGCTCTTTTGGTCTAAAAGTGGCCAAAACAAATGGTCGAATTTAAACAAACTCTTTAGATGTTCAACACTGCTGACTTTACTGGGTGTGATTCCATATCACAATCTCACGCTCAGTGTAACACAGTCACACACACTGACCGGTCTTGGAGATGGTGGCCGTGTTCTTGCTAAGGGAGGGATCCTCACTCAGCCCACAGAGATTTTCACTGAAAACACGGAACATGTACTCATTCCCCATCACCAGGTCGGACACGGTGCAGTTAGTGCGGCGGTTGTGCTCATACACTGTAAACCACTCCTACAGGCAGAGAGGAGAAGAGGGTCAAACTTAATACCTGCCTGGAATTACCACAGCAAAATACTGTCTGAACCCGACTTAAACCCAGCAAACCCGACTTAAACCCATCAAAATACTGTCTGAACCCGACTTAAACCCAGCAAACCCGACTTAAACCCAGCAGAATACTGTCTGAACCCGACTTAAACCCAGCAAACCCAACTTAAACCCATCAAAATACTGTCTGAACCCGACTTAAACCCAGCAAACCCGACTTAAACCCAGCAGAATACTGTCTGAACCCGACTTAAACCCAGCAAACCCGACTTCAACCCAGCAGAATACTGTCTGAACCCGACTTAAACCCAGCAAACCCGACTTAAACCCATCAAAATACTGTCTGAACCCGACTTAAACCCAGCAAACCCAACTTAAACCCATCAAAATACTGTCTGAACCCGACTTAAACCCAGCAAACCCGACTTAAACCCAGCAGAATACTGTCTGAACCCGACTTAAACCCAGCAAACCCGACTTAAACCCAGCAGAATACTGTCTGAACCCGACTTAAACCCAGCAAACCCGACTTAAACCCAGCAAAATACTGTCTGAACCCGACTTAAACCCAGCAAATCCGACTTAAACCCATCAAAATACTGTCTGAACCCGACTTAAACCCAGCAAACCCGACTTAAACCCAGCAAAATACTGTCTGAACCCGACTTAAACCCAGCAAACCCGACTTAAACCCAGCAGAATACTGTCTGAACCCGACTTAAACCCAGCAAACCCGACTTAAACCCAGCAGAATACTGTCTGAACCCGACTTAAACCCAGCAAACCCAACTTAAACCCATCAAAATACTTTCTGAACCCGACTTAAACCCAGCAAACCCGACTTAAACCCAGCAGAATACTGTCTGAACCCGACTTAAACCCAGCAAACCCGACTTAAACCCAGCAGAATACTGTCTGAACCCGACTTAAACCCAGCAAACCCGACTTAAACCCATCAAAATACTGTCTGAACCCGACTTAAACCCAGCAAACCCGACTTAAACCCATCAAAATACTGTCTGAACCCGACTTAAACCCAGCAAACCCGACTTAAACCCAGCAGAATACTGTCTGAACCCGACTTAAACCCAGCAAACCCGACTTAAACCCAGCAGAATACTGTCTGAACCCGACTTAAACCCAGCAAACCCGACTTAAACCCATCAAAATACTGTCTGAACCCGACTTAAACCCAGCAAACCCGACTTAAACCCAGCAGAATACTGTCTGAACCCGACTTAAACCCAGCAAACCCGACTTAAACCCAGCAGAATACTGTCTGAACCCGACTTAAACCCAGCAAACCCGACTTAAACCCAGCAAAATACTGTCTGAACCCGACTTAAACCCAGCAAACCCGACTTCAACCCAGCAAAATACTGTCTGAACCCGACTTCAACCCAGCAAACCCGACTTCAACCCAGCAAAATACTGTCTGAACCCGACTTCAACCCAGCAAACCCGACTTAAACCCAGCAAAATACTGTCTGAACCCAACTTAAACCCAGCAAACCCGACTTAAACCCAGCAAAATACTGTCTGAACCCGACTTAAACCCAGCAAACCCGACTTAAACCCAGCAAAATACTGTCTGAACCCGACTTAAACCCAGCAAAATACTGTCTGAACCCAACTTAAACCCAGCAAACCCGACTTAAACCCAGCAAAATACTGTCTGAACCCAACTTAAACCCAGCAAACCCGACTTAAACCCAGCAAAATACTGTCTGAACCCGACTTAAACCCAGCAAACCCGACTTAAACCCAGCAAAATACTGTCTGAACCCGACTTAAACCCAGCAAAATACTGTCTGAACCCGACTTAAACCCAGCAAACCCGACGTAAACCCAGCAAACCCAAATTAAACCCAGCAAAATACTGTCTGAACCCGACTTCAACCCAGCAAAATACTGTCTGAAACTGACTTAAACCCAGCAAACCCGACTTAAACCCAGCAGAATACTGTCTGACCCGACTTAAACCCAGCAAACCCGACTTCAACCCAGCAAAATACTGTCTGAAACCGACTTAAACCCAGCAAACCCGACTTAAACCCAGCAAAATACTTTCTGAACCCGACTTAAACCCAGCAAACCCGACTTAAACCCAGCAAAATACTTTCTGAACCCGACTTAAACCCAGCAAAATACTGTCCCGGCCCAGTGAATAGTGTCTGATTTGATGTAAGCCCAGTAAGATTCTGTCCCGGCCCAGTGAATAGTGTCTGATTTGATGTAAGCCCAGTAAGATTCTGTCCCGGCCCAGTGAATAGTGTCTGATTTGATGTAAGCCCAGTAAGATTCTGTCCCGGCCCAGTGAATAGTGTCTGATTTGATGTAAGCCCAGTAAGATTCTGTCCTGGCCCAGTGAATAGTGTCTGATTTGATGTAAACCCAGTAAGATTCTGTCCCGGCCCAGTGAATAGTGTCTGATTTGATGTAAACCCAGTAAGATTCTGTCCCGGCCCAGTGAATAGTGTCTGATTTGATGTAAACCCAGTAAGATTCTGTCCCGGCCCAGTGAATAGTGTCTGATTTGATGTAAACCCAGTAAGATTCTTTCCTGGCCCAGTGAATAGTGTCTGATTTGATGTAAACCCAGTAAGATTCTGTCCCGGCCCAGTGAATAGTGTCTGATTTGATGTAAACCCAGTAAGATTCTGTCTGAACTGTTTCTACTGAATGCTGAACAGTAATTAACGGTGTTTCGTTTGTCTTTTCTTCATGTTTTATAGTTCTGTCGTCATGTTTTCTGTTCTGCTCAGCACTGGACTGGGCCTCACCTTGGTTTTCATGTCTGCTTTCTGGATGGTGTAGCCACTGATTTCACAGTTTCCATCATCTTTGGGTGGTTTCCACTCCAGCGCTGCATTAAAGCCCCAAACGTCTGTCACCTTCACAGCCAAGGGTGGCCCTGGTTTATCTGCAGGGATTTAACACGCAGGTTACACTGCTGGCTGAGCTTTAATACGACGCTGCGTGTCACAAAACATGATCAGCAACATTCTCCATCACCTGCACTCAAATAAAGAGCCAAAGCGCCCACCCCACTAACATCGGTCTTTAGCTTAATAGCTGAAGGAAGTCGGTCATTGAGGTAGCACAGCTTCTGCCTCACTGACTGACCAGAAATGCTCACTGTAGAAAACAAGACACGGATTTGAGTGCAGCTAAAGTTCAGCTACTAACCCCAAGTGGACTCAGCCATCCAAAGACATGAGCGAAGTCCACAGTTTGTTTCTGCTGATTAAAACCGCAGCAGCAGGTAAGATTTCCAGCAAACACTAGAACTCAAGTCACCTAAACAGCCCAAAGTCAGCCCACTCAAATCCAGGTCTTCATTAAGGCGAAGACTAGCAGATGTGGTTTGGGTTCAGAATAACTTGGTGCACGTGTGTCAGGCTCCAGTCCTCGCGGGCCTCCAGCACATTAAACACACCTGATTCAGCCCACAAGCTAGCCAGCACAGCCTTCATGAACTGAGTGTTAGAAGAGGGTAAACGCTGATCTCTGCAGCACTTCAGACCAGAAGGTCCCCAGGTTTGACATGCCTGACCTGATGCGAGCTATAAAAATGGTCAAAACTGTGGGTCACGTCAGACATCATCACTACACAGCATGTGAAACATGCTTTAGAGATAACACTGCATTCGGACTTATTAATGAAATACATATTTAATACATATTGCTCATAATAAAACTCCTAATAAACTAATAAATAATAAACAGATCCACACATTCAGAGACTGGCAGTGAATGACGACCCTGATTCTCCTTGACTTATGGGTTATTTTTCCCGCTGTGGGCCGTGTGGTGAAGGCTCTCCACTCGGGGAATGAAAGCTCCTGAGATGATTAGTATGTTTTGAATCTGTTTGAACACCTGACTCTCCCAGGACCGCGCAGCAGATTAAGGTCAGCTACTGCAGTATAGACCCAGCAGGTCAGCTGAAGAGCGCTTTGATGGAAGAATTCATTTGTTGTAGTTTTTTTTTGTGAATGAAGGTCGAATGTGAACTGGGAAGAGTTTTAAACTACATTTTCACCCGTTAATCAGCTGAGTGGGCTTTTATTTTGTAGAGCATACTAATCCAGCCCTCAGCACTTCCTGGAGGATTTGGGTTTTGACTCTGCCTTCAAACCTCTGAGTGTTTCTGTAAGTATTTAAGAAGAGATTTTAATGCATGCAGCCAATAAAAAAGACTGTTTCATGCAGTTTGTTCTTCTGGTTAGGTGTGTGTCCATGTCTTGTGTGTTATTCTATGTCTGGGATGCTGTTTTTTTGGGTGAGGTGCCAGGGTGGGCCAGCGGAGGTGTAGAACTGGGGGTTAGTGGTGACCCCTGCTTCCCACCGTCTATGCAGTGTTTTATGTTCCTGGTTCCTGGTGTTTAAGCAGGAACTGTGGCTTTTCCTGACATTTCTTCTGAGAGGCCCGTACCTATGATGCGGATGTCTAAGGTGGCCTGATCCTCCATGTTTTCAATCTTCAGGACGAGTGTGTATTTCCCGGAATGGTCTCTCTCTGCTGAGCGGATGAACAGGACTGAATCCACATTGGAGTTCCTGATGCCCACTTTCTTAGGATCCACTGGCTCTCCGTCCTTCAGCCAATGAGCCACCGGACGAGGTTTACCCTGCACACACAAATACATTCAGAAAGGCTGGATGGATATTTTGGAGCTTCCGCTCATTTTATTACTGTAACTGTTCAATAGCAAAGCAAACAGCACACATTAGTACTTATCCTGAAAATACCAGCTCCACATTTATTTTGGTTGGTCTGATTGATGTTATATTAGAAACAATGGAACTCACTTGGCTTGATGTGAAATGCTCCATCCATACAGTCAGAACCGTTCACAGTGGTGGTGATAGGAACCAGACGTCCCTCTAAAAGCTCCTACAGAAAGTTCCTACATGAACTGGTTCTGAATTCACTGCCTGATGACTGAGACGCTGTTTTATGAGAGTTTAGAGAACTTCAACTCCATTCATGGTGGAGGGAGACATGCAGGGCGCTGTGCGGCAAAATAGTCCCCAAAGAAAACTCATTATTCCAGATTTTCCACTGTTTTCCATCATCAGCATTCCATATAAGCTCAGAAGACTCGTGTAGGTTCTCTGGAGGTTCTGGATGGTAAATAAAGTGTCTTTATCTGTGTTGTCGTCATGGCGACACCTGGTTCCCATCACCACCACTGTAAAGACGTCTGAACCGTCTCACACCAAACCGTCTGAATGAGTTTACGCCTATTTGCATCCTCACATTTTACTGGTTTAATGCTGATATTTTCACACATCTACACACCTGGAAGGGAATGACCAGGTTGATGGTTTCTCCCACTCTCCTGATGTACTTGGTTCTGAGGTGGCGAGGAAGACGGATCTTAGGATGCTCTAAGAGACAGATTTAGAAAATGAAATGTACAGTTTCCTCTCTTAGACCAAATGTAACCCATCAGTAAGGGAGCCCCACCAAACCCAGTCAACTAAATCAGACTTGTGCTGTCGTTTAGCTTTTGTCCAAGTGCTTAATTCTGCTTTAGTAACAACACTTGCTTGTTTTGGCCCATAATCTCATATCTTACCCATGATTTCTCTGACGGTGACGGGCTGAGAGAGGACAGCCGGAGGGCTGCGGCCAGCGATGTTCACCGCCACGACACGGAAATTCATCTTCTCCCCTGTGGGCAGGTTCCTCACCGTGTAGCTCTGACGCTCCACCAGATCAGTGTTCGCCACCTGCCACTCCGTATCTGACGCAAATACAAAGACAGGAAATCGTCTAATTATTTCTCAGGTAACTTACATCAGCAGGGACGTGACGTTACATAACCGGTGCTTTTATTGTGCTTATTGAACTTTTCTACTTGCGCCTTGTTCTGTGCCTCACGATGCTTTGTATTATTAGGGTTGACCTTTTTCAGCATGTCCCTCCCTCACCTGCTAGATTACCTGCCTGCTGATGCTGATCTAGAGGTTCTCTGTAGCCTCACCTCCCTCTTTGCAGAACTCGATGACGTATCCATCCAAACCTCCCGCTCCGATCTTCTCTGGAGCCAGCCACTTCAGAGAGCAGGTCGTATCGGTCACGTCCTCCACCGTCAGCTTGGTGGGCTCGCTGGTGGGCGCTGGGTGGGGGGAAGAGAAAGAGTAAATAAATGATGTTTACAGCTGTTCTGATTCCTTCACAAGTGAGTCAGTTGAACCCCCAGAGGCTGCAGTTATAGCCGGTGGTGATTAAATCGTGCTTGTTTTGCTGAGAGATAAACCGTTTTTATTTTTGATGATTTTTGTCATTTGTTGGCTTTAGACAAACAGGAAAGAGGCAGATGTGCTCACGGTGTTATAAGGTTTGTGTTTGCAAATGTTTGCACATGAATTACTGTGCTTAAAGTACAGCAACGTGATAAAATACTATTTCTTCAAAAGTTTAGTGCGTTAACTCTTTTTCCTAGTTTGACTGTTCAGCCCCCGGTGTCGCAGGCTGACGTCCGGCTGCAGTGCACGGTGTGTTGCTCTGATAGAATCCGTAATCATGGCCTTTCATTTTTAATGTTTCTAAAGCACTAACTTCAGCAGACTATGGTGGGCAGTGCTTTTGGGAGACCTATGAGCAGCAAACTAACAACACAGCAACATTGCACCAGTTTCCCCTCAATAGTCTCCAGTTCAGTGTTATGCGCCATAGCATATATGTGCTCTGTGTGCTGGTTTACTGTTTCGTCTTGCTGCAGTTCACCACAGCTTCCTCCCCGTTGGTGGAGTCACTTCTAGTTGCCACAGAGTCGTTTTATTTTATGAAAGAGATGCTGTATAAAAACTGCTCTTAGTATTTTACATAATTAAGAGCTAGCATAAAATTCTTGATGGTAACCATGTGGTCCAGCTGGTAGCTTTTTGAGCCTATGAAAACATGCAGGTCCATGTGGTAACCATGTGAGGTCCAGCTGGTAGCTCTTTGAGCCCAGGGAAACATGCAGGTCCATGTGGTAACCATGTGAGGTCCAGCTGGTAGCTCTTTGAACCCAGGGAAACATGCAGGTCCATGTGGTAACCATGTGAGGTCCAGCTGGTAGCTCTTTGAGCCCAGGGAAACATGCAGGTCCATGTGGTAACCATGTGAGGTCCAGCTGGTAGCTCTTTGAACCCAGGGAAACATGCAGGTCCATGTGGTAACCATGTGAGGTCCAGCTGGTAGCTCTTTGAGCCCAGGGAAACATGCAGGTCCATGTGGTAACCATGTGAGGTCCAGCTGGTAGCTCTTTGAGCCCAGGGAAAAATGAAGGTTTCTGTGTAATTGTGTATAATATGTTTTCTTCCTGACGAATAACCTAAACTTAATCTCTGTTTTGACTGGATATGAAATAAACGAAAGGTGGTCTCTGACTTCTACTCAGTACTGTATGTGTGCACAAGTCTGTCTTTATTTGTGTGGACCAGAATGCATGTGTGTATCTGTAGGTGTAAGCATGCATGTGTTTGTAGCTGTGTAGACCCTGCAGGCTCACCGATGGGCATGAAAGGTTTGGAGTTGAGGCTGGGAACTGACACGCCGATCCCGTTAACAGCAAACACTCTCATCTCATACAGAATCCCCTCGATCATCCTCTTAGCTTCATACGTCGTTCCCTCAAACACGTCAAAGTTCAGCTTAGTCCAGCGAGAGGAGCCTTTCTTCTTCCTCTCCATCAGATAACCTGCATAACAAGGAAGGAGGAGACGCCAGTCCCAGTTAGCCGAGTTACAGGTATCAGTGTGTGCAGTGTTGGGGGGAGGGGGGTAATATGAAGTACTATGTTACAGTTGTGTGATTTCTTTTCTCTGTCAAGGAACACATAACTGTGTATTCTTGCAATCACGTTACAGTTATTGACTCAATACTTGTGGCACTTATATAAAAATAATATTAGTTATTTATATTTGAATCATGTTTCCTCTATATAGATTATCTCTGTCTGTGTCTGTATGTATGTAGTTAGTGTGTGTGCTACCTGTATGTGAATATGAGCAGTGCAGCACTAGCACAGGAAGCTCAGACAACAATCTGTCCAATCATCTTATCACACTAATATGAACGTGATGTCCTGAAGCTCACCCGAACACGCCAGACCATATTAACCTTCACAAACTTTGGTCAAAATCTGGTGTCGATTTGTTTCAACTGATGAGTTCCTGAATTGTCAAACAGCATCAGTTCATCATTTTAATCAGTGGAACTGACTGTATGTTCAGAGTAAAGACGAAGCTTTTAAAATGATGTCTACAGTGATTGGCTGTTTGTAAATAGAGTACTGAAAGGACTGCTGGGCTCGTACAGCTGCTTCAAAAGTGTTTGGATTTAAGAGCGCAACTCAGAAGTAACGGGTAAAGAGATTTACATAAAGCAATGAGTAATTTAATAATTCTCAATGTGTGTATGTATTACCCTTAACTGGAGCGCCTCCGTCGAATTTGGGTGGTTCCCAGACAATGGTAGCACAGTCCTCTCCCACCCCAGTACACTTCACATGCTCTGGTGGATCAGGAACATCTAAACACACAAAAACACAAACAAAAATGAAGAGAGAAACATGGTTTGTGGTTGGAAACACTGAGAGAGTAGCATCGTTGGTTATAACATGGCCCACTTATAGAAAACATGGTAAGAAGCCACAGTTGGTGAATGTGTGAATTGTCTTGTTCAAAGCAGTCCACACTCAGGAAAGTGAAATTGACCCTTGGGTCACTGCAATCAACCCTTAGGTCACTAAATTCAAACTTTGGGTCACTCTAATTTATCTTTTGTTCAACTGGAACCTGCTAATCTGTCACTGGATTTCACTATTGTATTACTTGTAATCTACTCTTGGGTTGCTGCAGATTCGGACTTGAGTTACAAGAATTCACCCTTGGGCCACTGCAATGCACATTTGGGTCAATGGGATCCAGCCCTGGTCACTAGAATCCATCCTTAGGCCACAAAATTCCACCGTTTGGTCACTAGAATTCACTGTTGTTCCAGTGGAATCTGGTCTTGCAATACTGGAATGCATCCTTAGGTCACTGAAATCTGTTTTTGGGCAGTCGTCCACCCTTGGGGCATTCTTGATGGAACTAGGCTCCTGGATGAAGGATCTCTAGATTAGGAAAGAATGGGACTGGGAACTGAAGGCCAGACTCCAACACACTGGTGATTTACCTGCTCAAGCACATCATCTAAACCTGATTACCTGATGAGTTGAATCAGGTGTGCATGAGAGGACGGACAATCATCAACGGTGCAGGAATCTCTCCCTGCAGGACCAGTGCTCCTACACTTGGAGGGGCAATGCATCTGTTAGACACCATCTGTACAGAACACACATCTACCAAGACTGACTAAAACCTTAATGGAGTAGGTGAACAAATGTCTCTTCATGTTCTTTTTGCCCCAAGAAACAAGTCAAAGATCATGTTCATTAGCTGTCAGTTAAGTCTCCAAAAGTCATAAGATCCTCTTGTTTGGTGACTTCAGTGCTCAAGTGGGCCAGAGAAACAGCATTAGGATGTATGATGCTTGGTGGACATGGAGTGGGTCTTGTTGATGCAACCAGAGTGAGACTTGATCCTGTGCTGAACATGACTTGAACGTAATCAATAGTCTGTTACAACCAATCAGGATTTGATCTTTGCTGCACTGTCTACAAACACATGTGACAATATCTTAGTGATATTTGGGTACATCAGCAAAGTTTGCACACCCTCAGCAATGAGAAATGCAGATGATGGATGGATCAGGAGATGACATCATCTGGTGTCTATTGAGGCCATGAGTGCTCAGCAGCAGCTCTTGGGTATGTAACCAGGATGTTATAGGGCCGATGACCGATACTCAAAGGGGAACAAAGCAAGACATTTTACATTGACGAAATTTGGCAGACGCTCTTATCCAGAGCGATTTACAATTTGATCAATTTGCACAGGTGGTGTTGGGAGTCTTGCCCAAGGACTCTTTTTGGTACAGTGTAGGGCACTGACCCAGGCCAGGGATCGAGGTGTTACTCACTACACTGTACCAACAGTGCACTGCATTGATCAGGCCTTAGAAGCTGGAGGGTGATGCTGCTGATTGTGACACCTGGCAGCAGTCTTCATGAGAGGGAACACACTGTCTCAGGGGGAAGACATCCATGAATGCAGTCGAAATGACTACCATCAATGTATGCTCCACCTATATCATTCCAGAATTTGTCTCGACTCTGCTTAGTGTGTGTGGGTGGAGAGTGATCGATTCATTGATTGATTGATTTTCTTAATGGTGCTAACTGTGATGCTGTAGTGCAGAACGAAGAAAGAATGTGTAGCGTAGAAAGACGTGATTGTTTGGCTGTTTGATGTACACACCCACTATTCTGATGAAGAGGTTTGCCTTATCCTCTCATGCTGGGTTGGTGATGGTGGTGCTGTCATTCAGAGCATGTTTGAGACTGGTTAATTGATTGATTTAAATGTGTGACCCACTGTTTGATTGATTGAACGGTCAATTAATTGACTGATGTACACACCCACTATCTTGATGAAGAGGTTGGCCTTATCCTCTCCTGCCGGGTTGGTGACAGTGATGCTGTAGTTTCCTTCATCCTCTCTTTCTGCCCCCTCAATCACGAAGCTGCTCAGGCCCGTCCTGCTCTCCACCCGCACACGGCCTTCGGTTTCTGCCACCACCTGCACACATACACACAGAGCATGGTCTACACAGGGACCACCAGGGGGCATTCTGGAGTAATGATAACGAGGGTGAAGGAAAGGTAAATTATGTGTCTAAATGTTGGTCCTCTCTGGGTGGTTAGGGTGGTCTTCTCTCTACTACCCATCATTTATGGCATTTGGCAGATGCTTTTATCCAGAGCGACTTACAATGTGATCATTTTCCACAGGCAGGTAAAGGTGGTGTTAGGAGTCTTGCCCAAGGACTCTTATTGGAATGGAGTAGGGTGCAGGCACCTGTTAGCTGATGTATCAGAATTAGCTGATTACGTTCCTCTCCAAGCATGTTGAGCCATATGTCGTTGCTCTAGCAGCGTCTAGCGACAGAGGCAGACCTCACTGTAAACTATAATACGTTACACTTTAAAACGGCTGTAAAAACAGGTTTCTTCACTTTTAAGTAAATCAACAAGG
>NC_051213.1:1164670-1169670 GCF_015220715.1 Pygocentrus nattereri
GTGCTTTACAGGCCGTGCTTTACAGGCCGTGCTTTACAGGCCGTGCTGTACAGGCCGTGCTTTACAGGCCGTGCTTTACAGGCCGTGCTTTACAGGCCGTGCTCTACAGGCCGTGCTTTACAGGCCGTGCTTTACAGGCCGTGCTGTACAGGCCGTGCTTTACAGGCCGTGCTGTACAGGCCGTGCTGTACAGGCCGTGCTTTACAGGCCGTGCTGTACAGGCCGTGCTTTACAGGCCGTGCTTTACAGGCCGTGCTTTACAGGCCGTGCTTTACAGGCCGTGCTCTACAGGCCGTGCTCTACAGGCCGTGCTTTACAGGCCGTGCTCTACAGGCCGTGCTCTACAGGCCGTGCTTTACAGGACGTGCTTTACAGGCCGTGCTTTACAGGCCGTGCTGTACAGGCCGTGCTTTACAGGCCGTGCTGTACAGGCCGTGCTGTACAGGCCGTGCTTTACAGGCCGTGCTGTACAGGCCGTGCTTTACAGGCCGTGCTTTACAGGCCGTGCTTTACAGGCCGTGCTGTACAGGCCGTGCTGTACAGGCCGTGCTTTACAGGCCGTGCTGTACAGGCCGTGCTGTACAGGCCGTGCTTTACAGGCCGTGCTTTACAGGCCGTGCTGTAACAGGCCGTGCTTTACAGGCCGTGCTGTACAGGCCGTGCTGTACAGGCCGTGCTTTACAGGCCGTGCTGTACAGGCCGTGCTAAACAGGCCGTGCTAAACAGGCCGTGCTTTACAGGCCGTGCTGTACAGGCCGTGCTGTACAGTCCGTGCTTTACAGGCCGTGCTGTACAGTCCGTGCTTTACAGGCCGTGCTGTACAGGCCGTGTTTTACAGGCCGTGCTTTACAGGCCGTGCTGTACAGGCCGTGCTGTACAGTCCGTGCTTTACAGGCCGTGCTGTACAGGCCGTGTTTTACAGGCCGTGCTTTACAGGCCGTGCTGTACAGGCCGTGCTGTACAGGCCGTGCTGTACAGGCCGTGCTTTACAGGCCGTGCTTTACAGGCCGTGCTGTACAGGCCGTGCTTTACAGGCCATGCTTTACAGGCCGTGCTTTACAGGCCGTGCTGTACAGTCCGTGCTTTACAGGCCGTGCTGTACAGGCCGTGTTTTTACAGGCCGTGCTTTACAGGCCGTGCTGTACAGGCCGTGCTGTACAGGCCGTGCCTTTACAGGCCGTGCTTTACAGGCCGTGCTGTACAGGCCGTGCTTTACAGGCCGTGCTGTACAGGCCGTGCTGTACAGGCCGTGCTTTACAGGCCGTGCTGTACAGGCCGTGCTGTACAGGCCGTGCTGTACAGGCCGTGCTTTACAGGCCGTGCTTTACAGGCCGTGCTGTACAGGCCGTGCTTTACAGGCCGTGCTGTACAGGCCGTGCTTTACAGGCCGTGCTGTACAGGCCGTGCTCTACAGGCCGTGCTTTACAGGCCGTGCTCTACAGGCCGTGCTTTACAGGCCGTGCTTTACAGGCCGTGCTGTACAGGCCGTGCTTTACAGTGGCTTATTGCTTTGATACACCTGAGAAAAGCTGTTCATTTAGTCAGTTTTCATTTGCTCAGAAACATTCAAACATTCCTAAAAATACCATAAAAACCATTAAAATTGACACAGCACGTTTTAATATATGCTAACGTGTTTGTTCCTCTAACCCACTTGTTAGAGCTCCTTTGTATTTGTATTCTATGATGATGATATACAGTGAACTCACTAAGCGCTCATACAGGAGCGGCTGCGCTTCTCTCTGGGGTTTACAGCGAGTTCAGCCTTACCCAGGAAGTTGAGCTTGGCGGACAGGGACAGAGCGTAGCCATCGGGCACGAAGGTGTAGTCGCCAGCGTCCTCGGGCTTCACGTCGTCTATAGTCAGACGGTGCATCCTGCACACACACGGAGTGTTAGAGGGCAGACGGTGGTGATGGAGGATTCACACCCTCACACAGGGCACACCCATCTCACTAACTCATGTGTGTCTGTGTGTGTGTGTGTGAGTGTGTCTGTGTGTGTGTGAGATGTAACCTCCAGTGTGTGTGTGTGTGTGTGTGTGTGTGTGTGAGTGAGATGTACCTGCCGGTGTGAGTGTGTGTGTGTGTGTGTGAGTGAGATGTACCTGCCGGTGTGTGTGTGAGTGTGTGTGTGTGTGTGTGTGTGTGTGTGTGTGTGTGTGTGAGTGAGATGTACCTGCCGGTGTGTGTGTGTGTGTGTGTGTGTGTGTGTGTGTGTGTGTGTGTGTGTGTGTGTGTGTGAGTGTGTGTGTGTGTGTGTGTGTGTGTGTGTGAGTGAGATGTACCTGCCGGTGTGTGTGTGTGTGTGTGTGTGTGTGAGTGTGTGTGTGTGTGTGTGTGTGTGTGAGTGAGATGTACCTGCCGGTGTGTGTGTGTGTGTGTGTGTGTGTGTGTGTGTGTGTGTGTGTGTGTGAGTGAGATGTACCTGCCGGTGTGTGTGTGTGTGTGTGTGTGTGTGTGTGAGTGTGTGTGTGTGTGTGTGAGTGAGTTGTACCCTCCAGTGTGTGTGTGTGTGTGTGTGTGTGTGAGTGAGTTGTACCCTCCAGTGTGTGTGTGTGTGTGTGAGTGTGTGTGTGTGTGTGTGTGTGTGTGTGTGAGTGAGATGTACCTGCCGGTGTGTGTGTGAGTGTGTGTGTGTGTGTGTGTGTGTGTGTGTGTGTGTGTGTGTGTGAGTGAGATGTACCCTCCAGTGTGTGTGTGTGTGTGTGTGTGTGTGTGTGAGTGAGTTGTACCCTCCAGTGTGTGTGTGTGTGTGTGTGTGTGTGTGAGTGAGTTGTACCCTCCAGTGTGTGTGTGTGTGTGTGTGTGTGTGTACCTCCCGATGTGTGTGATTTTGATGCGGTCACTGGGTTGAACTTCTTTCCCATCTTTAAACCATTTTCCCATCACCTTCTCATCAGACACCTCGCACTTAAACATGGCCTGCTCTGCAGACTTCACCGTCAGATCAGCGATGCTCTGCAGGATCTCCAGCTCCTTCTCTGTAGGGAGGGAGTGATGAGTAGGTCAACAAATACATAAAGAAGGAGATAACACAATAGTAATAATAATAGTAATAGTAATAGTAATAATAATAATAGTAATAATAATAGTAATATTAATAATAATAGTAATAATAGTAATACAGCAGTTTAAGAACAAGGCTTGTTATAATGTTATAATATCATCAAAAGGTTCAGGCAATGAAAAAAAATCTTATTATGGATATTAATCATATTAATATCATTTCATACTTTTGAAATAATTTTAGAATCATGAGCTCTGACAAATTCATACTAATCAATATCGAACACATGAAAAAGTTCATTTTAAAAAAGTAGGCCAAAAATAAAACGTCCTTATGAACAGACTGAAAATGCATTATCTATATTATCCTATCAGCATCAGGAGTTGAACACTCTCAAAATAAAATTATGATAATATCATTTTTAAGAATAAAATACGTGTTTTTTTTTTCGTCACAGCCATGAAGCAACATTAACGTGAACTGATTACTGAAAGAAAAAACCAGGTGATTGATCAGTGAGACTTCACCCGACTCCTCCAGTCAGGTTCTCCTGAAGGTTCCTCACCTCCATCAGGTGAGTTATGTAAGAAGAGTGGAATGAATTAAAAGCTGCTTTTCAGTATCAGACAGTGAAGAAGGCTTTTCTCATCGAATGCTCTACGTGTAACGCACCCTCCACGATCAGCTCTCCTTTAGAATGCCCCCCATTGGTGTAGACGTAGAACATGCCCGTGTCCTCCAGCATCGCCTCCTGGATGATCAGAGAGTGACGCTTTCCATCCTTCCTAAAGCGATACCTTCCAGTTTTATCTTCGCGAGAGAGCTCCTGGTCCTCAAAACACCTGCACATGCACGACCAGAACACCTTATTATAAACAGCTCAATCAGAATCTAGTGGTCCTTTGATAACGGTTAGTAATTGTTTAATAGTAGCATATGTATCAATAAATGGTTTGAATTATTAACCAATTACTTTGTGACCTACAAGTAATTGACAATTATTTTGAATAATAGAAACTCAGTCATTAATAGCAAAGATATTTCAGTGAGACTTTGAGGCAACTTTGGGAAGACTTTGGAATGACTTTGGGGAGACTTTGGGAAGACTTTTGGGAGACTTTGGTGAGACTTTGGGAAGACTTTGGGGAGACTTTGGAGTCACTTTGGGAAGACTTTGGAGCAACCTTGGGAAGACTTTGGAATGACTTTGGGGAGACTTTGGTGAGACTTTGGGAAGACTTTGGAGCAACCTTGGGGAGACTTTGGGAAGACTTTGGAGTGACTTTGGGAAGACTTTGGAGCAACTTTGGGGAGACTTTGGAGTGACTTTGGGAAGACTTTGGAGCAACCTTGGGGAGACTTTGGGAAGACTTTGGAGCAACTTTGGGGAGACTTTGGGAAGACTATGGTGTGACTTTGGGAAGACTTTGGAGCAACCTTGGGGAGATTTTGGGAAGACTTTGGTGTGACTTTGGCAAGACTTTGGAGCAACCTTGGTGAGACTTTGGGGTGACTTTGGGAAGACTTTGGAGTGACTTTGGAAAGAATTTGGAGCAACATTGGGGAGACTTTGGGAAGACTTTGGGGTGACTTTGGGGAGACTTTGGGTGACTGGGAAGACTTTGGGGCATGATTTTGGCACAACTTGGGCAGTAAAAATTGGGATGACTTTAGGAAGACTAGGGAAAATTAGGGGGCAAATTTGATAGACTTTGGGGAGAATTTAGGGTGACTCTAGGAAGACTTTGGGGTGACTTTGGAGAGTATTTGGGATGACTTTGGGAAGATCTTGGAATGAATTTTGGCCAGCTTGGGGAGATTTCAGGGGTCTTTGCGTTGTGTTTGGGGAGACTTAGGGAAGAATTTGAAGCAACATGGGGCAATGTGGGGAGACTGGGGAAATTTGAGGTGACTTTGGGGAAAGCTTAGGGTAACTGTGAGTAGAATGTGGGGAGACTTTAATAGACATGGATAGATTTGTGGAGATCGTG
>NC_051213.1:1179670-1197170 GCF_015220715.1 Pygocentrus nattereri
AGCACCCCCCACGACCCTGACGGAGAAGCGGCTTAGAAAATGGATGGATGGATGGATTAAAATAACATGGGATTATTTCAACAGTTAGTTTTATAACAGAGGATTAAAATAACCTGGGATTATTTCTACAGTTAGTTTTATAACAGAGGAGTAACATAACCTGGGATTATTTCTACAGTTAGTTTTATAACAGAGGATTAACATAACCTGGGATTATTTCTACAGTTAGTTTTATAACAGAGGAGTAACATAACCTGGGATTATTTCTACAGTTAGCTTTATAACAGAGGATTAAAATAACATGGGATTATTTCTACAGTTAGTTTTATAACAGAGGATTAACATAACCTGGGATTATTTCAACAGTTAGTTTTATAACTGAGGATTAACATAACCTGGGATTATTTCAACAGTTAGTTTTATAACAGAGGATTAAAATAACATGGGATTATTTCAACAGTTAGTTTTATAACAGAGGATTAACATAACCTGGGATTATTTCAACAGTTTTATAACAGAGGATTAACATAACCTGGGATTATTTCTACAGTTAGTTTTATAACAGAGGATTAAAATAACATGGGATTATTTCAACAGTTAGTTTTATAACATAGGATTAACATAACCTGGGATTATTTCAACAGTTAGTTTTATAACACATGATTAATATAACCTGGGATTATTTCAACAGTTAGTTTTATAACAAAGGATTATTTCAACAGTTAGTTTTATAACACATGATTAATATAACCTGGGATTATTTCAACAGTTAGTTTTATATCACATGATTAATATAACATGGGATTATTTCAACAGTTAGTTTTATAACACATGATTAATATAACCTGGGATTATTTCAACAGTTAGTTTTATAACACATGATTAATATAACCTGGGATTATTTCAACAGTTAGTTTTATAACACATGATTAATATAACCTGGGATTATTTCTACAGTTAGTTTTATAACACATGATTAATATAACCTGGGATTATTTCAACAGTTAGTTTTATAACACATGATTAACATAACCTGGGATTATTTCAACAGTTAGTTTTATAACACATGATTAATATAACCTGGGATTATTTTGACAGTTAGTTTTATAACACATGATTAATATAACCTGGGATTATTTCAACAGTTAGTTTTATAACACTGGATTAACATAACCTGGGATTATTTCAACAGTTAGTTTTATAACAGAGGATTAATATAACCTGGGATTATTTCTGGGGTAAATTATAAAGCACAGGATTAATAACACCTGGGATTATTTTGACATTTACTTTTATTAAACTTGATTAACATAACCTGGGATTATTTCTTCATAATATTTACTAATATTTATTTTTTTATTTCTACAAGCTCGCCTTCTGTTCAATGAGTGCTGGGACAGGCTCCAGCTTCCCCCCGTGACCCAGAAGGATAAGTGGCTTAGAAAATGTGTGTGTGTGTGTGTGTGTGTGTGTGTGTGTGTGTGTGTGTGTGTGTGTGTGTGTGTGTGTGTGTGTGTGTGTGTTTCTAAAGCTTGTTTTATAGCAGGTAAAATCAGGAAAAATGACGGAGATGCTGGACTGGGGTGAGACTGGAATCACTGAAGATCACTGATGATCTGAAGAACATCCCAGCAGGACGTGATGTGATGGTTGACACACTCAGTGCAACACAAGCCACGTGAAAATGTCACACACACGCATTGAGGAGGTGTGGAGAAGCTGTCTGAGAGCGGAGTGAGACGCTGCTCTTACGTCTGACTGGTCAGAGCCCCGTCAGTAGCTCCTGATCAGCACTGTGATTGGCTCATCAGAGCTGGCTGTCACTCAAGAGTCATGAAAGTATATCAATATTGAGACTAGTACCAACACTTTTACCTCTGTAGCGATTTCTGAGTGATAATTTTCCATTCCCTTCATTTAAATTACAAATTGGAAGTGGGTGTGGCTTAAATCAGAAATGAGCCTAGGGTGTTGAAAGTGGGTGTGGCTTAAATCAGAAATGAGTCTGAGGTGCTGAAAGTGGGTGTGGCTTAAATCAGAAATGAGTCTGAGGTGCTGAAAGTGGGTGTGGCTTAAATCAGAAATTAGTCTGGGGTGTTGAAAGTGGGTGTGGCTTAAATCAGAAATTCAGGTACAGGTACGTCAGAAACAGGTAGAATCAGCGCTGGATTTCCACCAGAAGAGCAGCAGCTCATCTTCTCTCAGGCAGCTTGAACACATTCAGCCAATAAACCCAGAGAGGTACGACAACAAAGCATCTCTCTTGCTCAGTCTGGAAACAAGAGACTGGAAACAAACCCAGAACAGAAGCACATGTGCAGGAATAGTTCACAATGTAGTTGACACCCCAAATGTAGCCGATCCGCGACTTCCAGAGTCGGAAGTTTGCCGGGTTTGGGTTTAACACTGTTAACGCTGCTGTGTAATTACAGGGACAGTCCGCGATGCCAGCTGGCGTTACTGAAATAGCACTGAGCTCATTTCTGTCACTTATCTAGAATAATGTAAACAGGCTGCCGACCTGAAAGACTTAAAAGACGAGTAGTCCTTTAAACCTTACTTCCACCTTCAAGACGCATCATCTGAAGGGCTTTCAGCCTTTAAACTGGGAAATCTCACTGTACGTTCATACATGACCGCATATCAGAAATCATCTACATTTGGGGTGAGGAGGAAATGAGGAATATATACATAATGTATATATATTTATTATAAATATATATGTATATATATTTATACATTTCTATATGTAAATACACACACACGCATATTTAGTTTTCCAGTGAACTATTCCAACGTTTAACCATATTAAATCTCTCTCTCTCTCTCATGCAGCGTCTGTCTCTCACCCGACTCCTGTTCTGCTTCTGTTGGGGCTTGAAAAATGTAATTAATTTCATTCATTAATTATTGTTATTTAAGTGATTTCACAGTCATTTATAAAAGGAGAACATTGACATGAAAGAGCTCATTAAAATGAGTCCAGAACGCTTTCCAGTCACTCACAGTTAGAACTTCTAAAGCTCATGGAAGGGCAGAAAAATCTGATCAATTACTATTGAAAAGTCAGACAGGAAACACAGCGTTATTACAACATAAACATCAGCACAGCAGTTTTCACTTCAGGAAGCCTTCTAGCCTCCGTTTCTACAGTTCACACCCTGGACCTTTATTTAACGTGGGAGTTTAAGTGTTCGGAATATTTAAAATAATACTGCATTTCTTTTCTAATGCTCCTGTGGTTTAGGTGGAAATGTCAGTACAATGACAAAAGCACAACATGTAGACAAGGACAGTCCATAGCTGGAGAAAATAATAAATAAATATATGAATTAAACAACTGACCACCACCAACCCACGCCTACAAACACTAACCGACACCAACCCTCGCCAACAAACACCAACCGACAACAACTCACACTAACACCAACCTACACCAACTCACACTAACACCAACCGACATACACTGACACCAACTCACACTAACACCAACAGACATACACTGACACCAACTCACACTAACACCAACAGACATACACTGACACCAACTCACACTAACATACACCAACAGACATACACTGACACCAACTCACACTGACATACACCAACCGACATACACTGACACCAACTCACACTGACATACACCAACCGACATACACTGACACCAACTCACACTGACATACACCAACCGACATACACTGACACCAACTCACACTGACATACACCAACCGACATACACTGACACCAACTCACACTAACATACACCAACCGACACCAACTCACACTAACATACACCAACCGACATACACTGACACCAACTCACACTAACATACACCAACAGACATACACTGACACCAACTCACACTGACATACACCAACCGACATACACTGACACCAACTCACACTAACATACACCAACAGACATACACTGACACCAACTCACACTGACATACACCAACCGACATACACTGACACCAACTCACACTAACACCAACAGACATACACTGACACCAACTCACACTAACACCAACTGACATACACTGACACCAACTCACACTAACATACACCAACCGACATACACTGACACCAACTCACACTGACATACACCAACCGACATACACTGACACCAACTCACACTAACACCAACAGACATACACTGACACCAACTCACACTAACACCAACCGACATACACTGACACCAACTCACACTAACATACACCAACCGACATACACTGACACCAACTCACACTAACATACACCAACAGACATACACTGACACCAACTCACACTAACATACACCAACAGACATACACTGACACCAACTCACACTGACATACACCAACAGACATACACTGAAACCAACTCACATTAACACCAACAGACATACACTGACACCAACTCACATTAACACCAACAGACATACACTGACACCAACTCACACTAACATACACCAACAGACATACACTGACACCAACTCACACTAACATACACCAACCGACATACACTGACACCAACTCACACTAACATACACCAACAGACATACACTGACACCAACTCACACTGACATACACCAACCGACATACACTGACACCAACTCACACTAACACCAACAGACATACACTGACACCAACTCACACTAACACCAACTGACATACACTGACACCAACTCACACTAACATACACCAACCGACATACACTGACACCAACTCACACTGACATACACCAACCGACATACACTGACACCAACTCACACTAACACCAACAGACATACACTGACACCAACTCACACTAACACCAACCGACATACACTGACACCAACTCACACTAACATACACCAACCGACATACACTGACACCAACTCACACTAACATACACCAACAGACATACACTGACACCAACTCACACTAACATACACCAACAGACATACACTGGCACCAACTCACACTGACATACACCAACAGACATACACTGACACCAACTCACACTAACATACACCAACAGACATACACTGACACCAACTCACACTGACATACACCAACCGACGTAAACTAACATCAAGAAACACCAACAGACATAAACTGACCAACACAAACAACTGACACCAACAAACACCAACTGACATAAACTGAAACCAACTAACACCAACTGACACCAAAAAACACCATCTGACACAATTGTAACACCGATAAATGCAAACCAACACCAACAAGCACTACCAACTGACATCAAACAACTGATATTAACACACCCCAACTGACAACCAAGAAAATCAACAACTGACACCAACAACCAACCAAGAAAATCAAACAACCAAGAAAATCAACAACTGACACCAACAACCAACCAAGAAAATCAACAACTGACACCAACAACCAACCAAGAATATCAAACAACCAAGAAAATCAACAACTGACACCAACAATCAACCAAGAAAATCAACAACTGACACCAACAACCAACCAAGAAAATCAAACAACCAAGAAAATCAACAACTGACACCAACAATCAACCAAGAAAATCAACAACTGACACCAACAACCAACCAAGAAAATCAACAACTGACACCAACAACCAACCAAGAAAATCAAACAACCAAGAAAATCAACAACTGACACCAACAATCAACCAAGAAAATCAACAACTGACACCAACAACCAACCAAGAAAATCAACAACTGACACCAACAAACACCAATTACAGGTGATTAACTTAACTATTCATGCAGTATGCTCACCATCTGCCTCAGGGGGCGGGGCTTGCTCTGTAGATTGATAAAAACAAGAATTAATGAGGGTGTACAGGTATTTGATTAATAGTATTAATAACACTTTGTGTAAATATGCATATAAACATATTCATAACAGATCATGTACAGATATGTATTTAACCATTTTCATAAAAGATTATTTACAGAATGCAAAGGTTTGTTGATTTTCTGAGTGTAAATAAGTTAAACATCCTCTACAGAGACTCACTGCTGTACAGTTTAATACGCACTTACTGATTATTTATTAAATTTAACATATAAAAAAAATTAAAACAAAACATGGCCTTTGCAAAAGTTACAACACATGTTTTTCTCTTTCCCCCAATGTGTGAAATTCAGTAAATAAAAGTAATTGTGTGGTAAAGTGTGCAGAATTGCGCCGTCTGTAGAGGATGTGGAACTTATTTACAGTAAGAAAATCAACAGAAGATGGAATCTGTTAAATGTCTTCATACAGCTGCACGTTTAATGGAGTTACTGAAGGTCAATCGCCTGTTAGTATTGTGAATGCATGCACTTACCCTGAAAAGCAGAAAATAGGAAGGGTCAGTAAAGGTTAATGGGTCAAAAGGTTAAGCAGGGTGGTAAGGCTGCGCTGGGGTCAGGAGGTCAGCTGCTTCAGGCCTCTCAGCTACTGAAATGTGGGGGAAACTCAGTCCTCCTCATACTGTAACATACAGAATACCCCGTGCCCTGTGATGACCACTCAAAGCACCACTTTAAAAAATCTAAACAAAGCCATGGGTCAGAGAACGCCCATGTTTTTATTTCATTTTTAATTCATATTTTGCTTAAACTAGCCATTAAAAAACGCCAAAACAGCAGCAAAAAAAAATTGCAGGCACATTAGCAACCCTGATAGCACGAGGACGGTGGACCACTGCCGGCCCACTGATGGCGAAGCTGGCAGTCCACTGGAGTTTTGCTCAGCATTGTCCAGGCAGCCCACCGGTGTTTAAGCAGAGTATGAGACAAAATTCCACTTATCATCACTCATTTTCACTTACTGTCCAATTTACTGAACTCTCCATCCATTTTCCTTTAATTAAACTTTTATTAAATTAGATTAGTAAACAATTTTAATACAGAACAACATCCTCTAAATCATTTTATACCAGGCCTAGTCATGATTTTTCCTCTCTTGGTTGTTTGCAACATCTGTCTCTTTTATTTTCCAAAATAAAAGTCTGTGCACTTAAAATTTATTTGGGGAGACTGAAAAACTAGCTTGCGTGCAGGACAGTAATCCGGGTGGTCCGAGGGTGGACCACCAGGAGCAAACAGCCAGCGTACCAGGATATGCTTGCTCTCAAGAAAGTGATACTGTAGCTGCCACCTAACAACACCCTAGAAACCAATTACTTACTATAGCAACCGTCTAGCACCACTCTGGAAACTCGTTTTCCTAATGTAGCAACCACATACAGCAATGGCGTAGCAACCACCTGGGGTATTATAGTAACACCTTAGAGGCCAGTGGGAACACCAACAGTGAGCGAGATGGTTCCCCTCCTCACCCACAGGGGTCACTCTCGCCAGAATACTAGACATATTTACTCCCTGTTTCCTGTATTCTGCTATTTTGTGCATGTTTCATTCAGTTCTCTCGTCGTTTGCACAGCATGTCAGGACCTTCATGCACTGAAATGCTTGTGGTGAGGCTCAGATAGTCACTCTACAGACAATAAATAAGTAAAAGTAAAATAAACAAATTTAAATATATTAAATATAAACAAAATATAAAGAAGAATACATGTTAAAGTGACGTAAGTGACTCAGTGTTATTGCTCTTTAAAGGGGCTTAGTGTTAAGGTGTTACTGTCCACAGCAGAGCTGATGTGATAATAACACTGACAGAGTGACGGAGGTGAACTGGTTGCTGATGACGGACCCACGGCTTCACAGCTGGTTCAGAAGCCTGAGAGCCTGTGGGTAGAACCTGTTCATTAGCCGGGTTGTTCCAGCCTGGATGCTGCGGAATCTCCGGCCTGATGGCAGGATGGTGAACAGGCCGAGTGCTGAGTGACTCTGTCTGACCGGATCTCTCTGATCTTCCTGAGGCAGAGGGACGGGTAGACGTCCTGTAAGGCTGGTAGCTTGTTGCCTATGATGGCTTCTGCTGTCCTCACCGCTCCTCTAAGGGCCTTGCGGTCAGGAAGCCTGTGAGGAAGCTCTCTGTGGAGCACCTGGAGAAGTTGGTGAGGATCTGAGGAGGCAGACCAAACTTCCTGAGCCTGCGCAGGAAGAAGAGATGCTGACTGGCAGATCTCACAATGGTGTTTGGATTGTTTGCCTTGACCACCTGCCTGCTTACCTGATTTCGACCTTTCCTGTGTCAGATTTTGAGTTTGGATTGATAAACCTTCGGTTGACTCCTGATCTCTGCAGTGTGGACCATTGTGCTACACCTAATACCACAGAAATCGTTTGGCAATATCCTAACAACAGCTTGGGACCTGTTGAGCTGCCTGGTCTGCATTTTCATCAGGAAAGGCACTTTTCTAGTTGCAGTACATGATCTGTAATGTAATAACATTTGGGTTTTCCCAACAGACCTGAATTATTGAATAAAACTAATTTCCTGCCACACATCCCTCCAGCAGGGACTCCCAGAATTCCATGGATGACCACGTGACTCACACAATCTATCCGAGATCAGCCTTGCCTGACTTCTGATTATCCCCTTTATTATTATTCAGATTAGACCTTGGCCTGTTGACTTTGGAACTCCCTCAAACTAGGAAAGCCTCTTCAGTTTTTACAGTCCATACAGGTCTGACTCGCTCTGTCCCATTACATTTCCACTCTGGTGTCTACAGTGATTCAGTCTACACTGTAACCGTTATTATTTAATGAAATAACATCAATTCTGAATATGACACGATTCCAAACTTCCAACACTGGTGTACGCCTCCCCGCCGTCATGAAAAGACAGTCTCATTTGTGCTTGACAGTCTTGCAGCCGTGAGAAAGGAGACGTTTCCTTTTCTTTGCGTGTCTTGTGTCTCGGGTCCTCCCTCCATGGAAGTGGAGACGGTGAGGACAGAACAGATATATCTGCAAGTGAGATCGTTGATCACACTGTTGTCAACAGAATGACATCAGTTGCCGAGTGCTTGCACAACTATATCCACAGTCTGGGGGCTTAACCAGAGACCCCCACCCCCCCAGAGGGAGACAGAAATCCTCAGCCTAAAAGGCATAACAGGGTGTGAGGACAGAGACCAGAGACTCTGAATGAGTGAACGGGAGTAAAATAGATCACAATATAACACTTTGCCTGTCCTGTCATTCATCTTCATTTTTAACAAGCTGCAATGCATCTAATACCAAAAAACAAATGTTTTATGAGACGGGTAACAGCGATACGGAGATGCGACAGGCTTCGTTTATGGCGCTGTGCCATGTTCGTACATAACCAATATTGTAGAAAAGCATTGCCAGCTGACGGGTACATACGTGTATAATCTTCTTTTAAATAGTACAACTGTGAATACTATGCCATGTGATGTTTCAATAGTTTGCCCATCACAGATACTTCAGTGACAATCTAAACAACTCAGAAATCTCAGAGATGTAAATTGTACGCTTGTCAAAGATGTACTCAGGTCAAATCAGCTTTACTGAGAGCAGTTTCAACGTTTAATTTCAGAGAAATGAGGTTAAGCAGGACAAAGTAGTGCACCTTTAATTAACGGACAAACCAGCAAACATCCACACTGTACTCTTTTCCCATTAATGTACTTTGGGGTTGTCCCGATTGTTGTCGAGATGGAGGGGTGTGGTTGTCCCGATTGTTGTTGAGATGGAGGGGTAGGGTTGTCCCGATTGTTGTTGAGATGGAGGGGTATTGTGTCCCGATTGTTGTTGAGATGGAGGGGTAGGGTTGTCCTGATTGTTGTTGAGATGGAGGGGTGGGGTTGTCCCGATTGTTGTTGAGATGGAGGGGTAGGGTTGTCCTAATTGTTGTTGAGATGGAGGGGTAGGGTGTCCCGATTGTTGTTGAGATGGAGGGGTGGGGTTGTCCTGATTGTTGTCGAGATGGAGGGGTGGGGTTGTCCCGGTTGTTGTTGAGATGGAGGGGTAGGGTGTCCCGATTGTTGTTGTGATGGAGGGGTATTGTGTCCCGATTGTTGTTGAGATGGAGGGGTGGGGTGAAGTGTTCAAACGGAGATTTTTCAGAGGCACTATAAGCGGAGTGTTATGAGAAAAGAGCATTGCGAATCATCGGCAAGATGACCGCACAAGCGGCCAAAGACACACATAACTGTATTTTCTCTGGTACAAAGCCGTTGTATTGTAAGAGAACCATTGAAATGTTTTATGGTCATTTCCTTCATAACACGCATAAAAATCGCCAGAAATGCGCTGATGTCTCAGTTGCTGCCTGGCGAAATTTCCCGTTTCACCTTAAATGGTGCAGCAGTTATGTTCTGGTACCCGAGGTTGCTGCACCATTTAAGGTGGAACGGTAAATTTGATCATGAAGCCGGCGATTAAAAAGTTAAGTTCAGCTTCATATCACTGAAGAATTCTTGGTGGCGATAATATATACTTTTTGCTGTAGTCTGGAGACAAAGCAGGAAAACACGTCCTGATTATTTTTCCAGGCTGTTTTAAATACGATTCACCTGTCCTGTCATGTAACACACAAGTGGGATCACCACAGCTGGAGGCGGCGTATTGGAAATGGCCAGTAAACCTCGTCTCGTCTGTTTACGTAAAAGTCGCTGACGACACCTGATGACATATCCAGTTCTTGATGGGTCGTCTCATTTTATAGGGGGGAGATTTCAACCACTACCCCTTCTAACTCAGTTTCAAGCGGGAGAGTTACACTGGAAAACAAGGGGGTAGGGGTAAAAATAAGAAATGGGATTGGGCCTCAGTTTAGCTACAGCAGCAGTTTAGCTACACCTCTTTGCAGTGTGAGCATGTGCAGGACTAAACAGCTGTGGCCTCTAACCGTCAGCACTTCAGGGTTCTGTGCGTGAGCCTTGTCACTATCAAACCTCGTGGAAATAACTGACCATGGTTAGACTTCTGACCACTGCTTCCGTCTTTATGACTGGAGAAGATTTTTTTTTTCATTATATTGTACCAACCATTACAACCACTGCATTTTCAGGTTGGATTTCCTGTGTTGATATTAGACAGTTATGTTTTTGTACATCTCTAAAAGCTTTTTAAAAGCTGTTGCCTTTTCTTTCGTGTGGCTGTATGACCTCCTATACCTCAACAATGCCAGCTAGCAGCACCCTAACAATCACCCGGAACACCATTGCAACCATCTACCTACACCAAAGCAACCATCTAAGTTAGCATAGCAACCCCACAGAACACCACAGCCCTGACAAGCAGCTGGGGTATTATAGAAACGACCTAGCATCACCCTAGCAACCACAGCGGATACCATAGCAACCACCTGGTGTACCATAGCAACCGGTCAGCAACAATCTAGAAACCACCTGGGAAGTATTTAAACTGCACAATCACTTTGCTTGTTTAGTTACAGTATTATTTTCCATTTTATTACTTTTTGGTGCCCCAATCAACTATAAAGCTCCTGTTCAGCCCCTTTAATGTACAACCCCAATTCCAGTGAAGTTGGGACGTTGTGTAAAACATAAATAAAAACAGAAGACGATGATTTGCAAATCCTTTTCAGCCTGTATTCAACTGAATCCACTACAAAGACGAGATATTTAATGTTCAAACAGATAAACTTTATTGTTTTTTGCAAATATTCACTCATTTTGAATTTGATGCCTGCAACACGTTCCAGAGAAGTTGGGACAGGGGCGTGTTTCCCACTGTGTTACATCACCTTTCCTTTAACACTCAATAAGCGTTTGGGAACTGAGGACACTGATTGTTGAAGCTTTGTAGGTGGAATTCTTTCCCATTCCTGCTTGATGTCCAGCTTCAGCTGCTCAGCAGTCCGGGGGTCTCCGCTGTCGTATTTTGAGCTTCATAATGTGCCACACATTTTCAATGGGAGACGGTCTGGACTGCAGGCAGGTCAGTCTAGTACCCGCACTCTTTTACTACGAAGCCAAGCTGTTGTAACACGTGCAGAATGTGGCTCGGCATCGTCTCGCTGAAATAAGCAGGACGTCCCTGAAAAAGACGCTGCTTGGATGGCAGCAGATGTTGTTCCAAAACCTGTATGGACCTTTCAGCATTAATGGGGCCTTCACAGATGTGCAGGTTACCCCTGCCATGGGCACTAACACCCCCCCCCCCCCACACACCATCAGAGATGCTGGCTTTTGAACTTTGAGCTGAAAACAATCCGGACAGTCCTTTTCCTCTTTGGCCCGGAGGACACGACTTCCATGATTTCCAGAAACAGTGTGAAATGTGGACGCGTCAGACCACAGGACACTTTTCCACTCTGCGTCAGTCCATCTCAGATGAGCTCGGCCCAGAGAAGGCGGCGGCGTTTCTGGGTGGTGTTGATATGTGGCTTCGCTTTGCATGGCAGAGTTTTAACCTGCACTTGTAGATGGAGCGACGAACTGAGTTCACTGACAGTGGTTTTCCGAAGTGTTCCTGAGCCCATGTGGGAATATCCGTTACAGAATGATGTGGGTTTTTAATGCAGTGCCGCCTGAGGGGTCGAAGGTCACGGGCATTCAGTGCTGGTTTTCTGTCTTGCTGCTTACCTGCAGAGATTTCTCCAGATTCTCTGAATCTTTTGATGATATTATGGACTGTAGATGATGAATCCCTAAATTCCTGCAGTTGCACGTTGAAAAACGTTGATCTTAAACTGTTGGACTATTTGCTCACGCAGTTGTTCACTAAGTGGTGAACCTCGCCCGTCCTCGCTTGTGAACGACTGAGCCTTTCAGGGAGGCTCCCTTTATACCCAATCATGACCCTCACCTGTTTCCAGTTAACCTGTTCACCTGTGGAATGTTCCAAACAGGTGTTTTTTGAGCATTCCTCAACTTTTATTGCCCCTGTCCCAACTTCTCTGGAAGGTGTTGCAGGCATCAAATTAAAAATGAGTGAATATTTGCAAAAAACAATAAAGTTTATCTGTTTGAACTTTAAATATCTCGTCTTTGTAGTGGATTCAGCTGAATATGGGTTGAAAAGGATTTGCAGATCATCGTATTCTGATTTTATTTATGTTTTACACAACGTCCCAACTTCACTGGACTTGGGGTTGTACATCCCAAAGTTACGCCCATGTATCTGGGACAATCCCTTTCATCCCACAGTAGCTGGCAGTGTAGGCTGTGATGGTTAATATAGAAAACCAGCAATGCTAAACCAGTTGGAGCTGGAGAAGTCTTGGTTTAGTGTATCAGACGTTTATCCAGTGAAAACCTCGTTAGGCTGAATGGGATTTTTACCAGAGCCCAACTTCAACAGTCGCTACAAAAGAGCACAACTGTGGGCGGAGCCTGGAGAAGTGAATTAATGATTCTCACAAAAAGGAGCTCTGAGGAATCCGACGGTGACATCATTTCTCTGGGTATTCCGGTTGAAAGGCTGGAGGGTATAAATATAGTCACATTCTGTCAGATTCAGCGGCAAAACGATCCTCATGCACCCTAATCCCTCAACCCGACACCACATCGGACACAGGGAGAGAGAGAAACCTGACCCCCCCAGCAGGCCGACTGACCTTAACGCTGGAATCTTTTCCTCCTCCAGCCTTGGAGTTCATCATGTTCCTCACAGCGTAAAAACCGCTGTCAAATTATCGTAAATTATATAAAGCTTTATGAGCTTTTTATGGTGGGGGATGAAGTGACGGCGCATTATTGTGCCATTATTTATGTCCGACTTCAGTTTCTTCTGTTTTTATTGTGTTGTTGTGCTGGTTTCTTCATATTTTTGTCTGCATGTCATGTTCATGTTGACTTGACGTTGAAATCGCATTAGAGAGCTGCTCATCATTTCCTGGCCAGCCTGTTTACATTTTAAGAGCTTAACCTCTGAAATTGTGTCTAAATGTCAGCTTATTTATTAAATCCAGTAAAGTACTACTCCGCAAACAATGGCATCCTGGCAAATCAAATCATCTTAAATGTACTCAGTATATCTAATATTTCTCATTTTAAGAGTTTTGTAAGCTTATTATAAAATTATTGAATGTGTTTCTGAATATTTTCACTTGTTTAATGTTCTTAGCATATTGTCAGATCATTTTACTTGTATGAAATGTGCCTGAAGAAAAAGGATCTGCCAACATGATGGACACTGCTCACAGAGCAGTGAGATGCTGGGATGTTTAGCTGTTCTGGGGTAATCTTACTTTGTCTGGCAGGGTGCTAGTTGTATTTCCCGGTAGTGTTAGGCTAATTAAGCTAAAGCATGCAGTCAGGACCGGTCATGACCGGCCTCCCGCGGATCAGAGTGACCGCACAGTCTGAGTGTCCAGTAACGTCTCTGATATCACACCAGGAATGATCTGATAAAGCGCTGACAAACGGCAAGAACCTCATAAAACATCAAACAAAATATTTCTATATATAAACAATATATAAAAGACTTCAGTCTCTCAGGAACGAACACATTACTCAGAAACGGGAATTTGAGGACGTCCAGCTTTTCAGAAGTATTTTTACTATAAATGATCTTGTTTTATCTACATTTGTCTCTGTAAAGCAGCTGTAAGATAAATAAACAGAAAACTTTAGCAGAGAGTGGATTTATCACAAACTAAACTTTTACAGGAAGTTATGGTTTATTGTATAATGGAAATTGCTGAGGGGAACTCTCAAAGCCTTCTCAAACTTCAGAGAAGGCCAAAGGAGTTCTGGGAAATAAAATAATTATTAATAATTATTTTATTTCCCAGAACTAATATATATATATATATATATATATATATATATATATATATATATATATATATATATATATATATTTAACTCTAGGTTTTGCAGTAATACTCTTATTTCATAGTTAAGTTTTGGTTGGACTCAAAAAGAATAAATTCTTATAAAGAACTGTCCAATCAGGATTGTTCTCTCTGTGATGTTTAGGTAGACACAGCCAATATGCTCTCTCATTGGTTAGGACTTCAGGAGCTGAACAGAAGGCCTTACTCATTAGATTCAGTACCAGCATAATTAGATTTTCTTTGCTTTACAATGGATAAAAGGAAAAAAGTCATTCCGGTCTTTCTGAAAGTCCTAGATATGTCACTGACTGTGAGTATGAGTCGCAGTCTAAGCAGTGTTCTGGGTAGTTGTTAGGAATTGAAAGCAGCAGCTCTATGTCAGAACTCTCTGCTGAGTCACTGTAAAACTGATGCAAACATGCGTAGACAGGTAAACAGGAAAAGTGTGAATTTAAATAGACGCTAAAAACAACACTAAACACTAATCGTAGCAATAAACACTAAATGTAGAAAAATGGAATAATAAAAAATTATATAAATATAAGAAGGTCCTGAAACGAACACTAAAGTGACGTAAGGCACAGATTATATTTGCACTATTTATGCCCACAGACCTTAAACAGTCGTGCAGTTAGAATAAACACTGGAACAAGCTGTGATTTAAACAGCTGTGAACGTTTGCTGGTTAGACACTTCAGCAGGCCAATAAAACACCTTCTATTTTCTTTGCTTTTGTATTAATCTGGTGAAATGAACCATCTTAAAGATTTAAACAAGGGGAGGTGAAGTGTTATCACCGCTCTGACTGGCGTCTGTCTGTAATCTGTCTGTTTTTACCTGCTCTGCTGAAGGTACGAGTGCCCAGATCTGACTTGTAGAGTCACAATGTGGTCACGTTTGCTCGCACATCCACCTCGGTTGCCATAGTGATGGTGTATACATGCGTACACTGACCAGGTCGGGGCTAAAATGAGCCAGCTTAATGAAAGCCATCAGCTAACAGCGGTCATGCTATATTTCACAACGTTGTTTGGCTTTATTTATTAACTACTGCACAGGGGTGTCGGCTGGGTACGTCAAGACTAAACTGACCATCATAAACCTGCTCTAATCCTGACCCTAACCTCAACCTCAACCCAAAACCTAAACTCAAACCTAGCCTTAAACCTGGTCTGAATCCTAACCCCAACCCCACCACTGTTTACAATACTGTTACAATACTCTACTGAGTAATAATTAATAATTTGAACATCTGTAGTTAATTTATATGGGATCAATAGAGTGAGACCTCCGAATACATCCAGACCTCCAAAAACCCTGCGAACGTCTGATATCTGTGAACATCTGATATCTGCTAATGTCTGATATCTGTGAGCATCTGATATCTGCTAATGTCTGATATCTGTGAACGTCTGATATCTGCTAATATCTGATATCTGCTAATGTCTCATATCTGTGAACGTCTGATATCTGCTAATGTCTCATATCTGTGAGCGTCTGATATCTGCTAATATCTGATATCTGCTAATGTCTCATATCTGTGAACGTCTGATATCTGCTAATATCTGATATCTGCTAATGTCTCATATCTGTGAACGTCTGATATCTGCTAATGTCTCATATCTGTGAGCGTCTGATATCCGTGAACGTCTGATATCTGCAAGTGTCTGAAATCTGCGAGCATCTGATATCTGTGAGCGTCTGATATCTGCTAACGTCTGATATCTGTGAGCATCTGATATCTGCGAGTGTCTGATATCTGCGAGCGTCTGATAACTGTGAGCGTCTAATATCTGCTAGCATCTGATATCTGCGAGCGTCTGATATCTGCGAGCGTCTGATATCTGCTAATGTCTGATATCTGCAAGTGTCTGATATCTGCTAATGTCTGATATCTGAGCGTGTCTGATATCTGCTAATATCTGATATCTGCGAGCGTCTGATATCTGCGAGCGTCTGATATCTGCTAATGTCTGATATCTGCAAGTGTCTGATATCTGCTAATATCTGATATCTGCGAGCGTATGATATTTGCTAATGTCTGATATCTGCAAGCGTCTGATATCTGAGTGTCTGATATCTGCGAGCGTCTGATATCTGCTAATGTCTGATATCTGTGAGCATCTGATATCTGCAAGTGTCTGAAATCTGCGAGCATCTGATATCTGTGAGCGTCTGATATCTGCTAACGTCTGATATCTGAGCGTCTGATATCTGCGAGCGTCTGATATCTGCTAACGTCTGATATCTGTGAGCGTCTGATATCTGCTAGCATCTGATATCTGTGAGCGTCTGATATCTGCGAGCGTCTGATATCTGCTAATGTCTGATATCTGCTAACGTCTGATATCTGAGAGTGCCTGATATCTGCGAGCGTTTGATATCTGCTAATGTCTGATATCTGCAAGCGTCTGATATCGGCTAATGTCTGATATCTGCGAGCGTCTGATATCTGCTAATGTCTGATATCTGCGAGCGTCTGATATCTGCGAGCGTCTGATATCTGCTAATGTCTGATATCTGCAAGTGTCTGATATCTGCTAATGTCTGATATCTGAGCGTGTCTGATATCTGCTAATATCTGATATCTGCGAGCGTATGATATCTGCTAATGTCTGATATCTGCAAGCGTCTGATATCTGAGTGTCTGATATCTGCGAGCGTCTGATATCTGCTAATGTCTGATATCTGTGAGCATCTGATATCTGCAAGTGTCTGAAATCTGCGAGCATCTGATATCTGTGAGCGTCTGATATCTGCTAACGTCTGATATCTGAGCGTCTGATATCTGCGAGCGTCTGATATCTGCTAACGTCTGATATCTGTGAGCGTCTGATATCTGCTAGCATCTGATATCTGTGAGCGTC
>NC_051213.1:1202170-1257170 GCF_015220715.1 Pygocentrus nattereri
AACAAACGCCGCTCAGCTCCGCCCTCTAAAGACGTCATTAACACCCATCAAATAAACAAACGCCGCTCAGCTCCGCCCTCTAAAGACGTCATTAACAACCATCAAATAAACAAACGCCGCTCAGCTCCGCCCTCTAAAGACGTCATTAACGACCATCAAATAAACAAACACCGCTCAGCTCCGCCCTCTAAAGACGTCATTAACGACCATCAAATAAACAAACGCCGCTCAGCTCCGCCCTCTAAAGACGTCATTAACGACCATCAAATAAACAAACGCCGCTCAGCTCCGCCCTCTAAAGACGTCATTAACGACCATCAAATAAATAAACGCCGCTCAGCTCTGCCCTCTAAAGACGTCATTAACGACCATCAAATAAACAAACGCCGCTCAGCTCCGCCCTCTAAAGACGTCATTAACGACCATCAAATAAACAAACGCCGCTCAGCTCCGCCCTCTAAAGACGTCATTAACGACCATCAAATAAACAAACGCCGCTCAGCTCCGCCCTCTAGAGACGTCATTAACGACCATCAAATAAACAAACGCCACTCAGCTCCGCCCTCTAAAGACGTCATTAACACCCATCAAATAAACAAACGTCGCTCAGCTCCGCCCTCTAAAGACGTCATTAACGACCATCAAATAAACAAACGCCGCTCAGCTCCGCCCTCTAAAGACGTCATTAACGACCATCAAATAAACAAACGCCGCTCAGCTCCGCCCTCTAAAGACGTCATTAACGACCATCAAATAAACAAACGCCGCTCAGCTCTGCCCTCTAAAGACGTCATTAACGACCATCAAATGAACAAACCCCGCTCAGCTCCGCCCTCTAAAGACGTCATTAACGACCATCAAACAAACGCCGCTCAGCTCCGCCCTCTAAAGACGTCATTAACGACCATCAAATAAACAAACGCCGCTCAGCTCTGCCCTCTAAAGACGTCATTAACGACCATCAAATAAACAAACGCCGCTCAGCTCCGCCCTCTAAAGACGTCATTAACCACCATCAAATAAACAAACGCCGCTCAGCTCCGCCCTCTAAAGACGTCATTAACGACCATCAAATAAACAAACGCCACTCAGCTCCGCCCTCTAAAGACGTCATTAACGACCATCAAACAAACGCCGCTCAGCTCCGCCCTCTAAAGACGTCATTAACAACCATCAAATAAACAAACGACGCTCAGCTCCGCCCTCTAAAGACGTCATTAACAACCATCAAATAAACAAACGCCACTCAGCTCCGCCCTCTAAAGACGTCATTAACACCCATCAAATAAACAAACGCCGCTCAGCTCCGCCCTCTAAAGACGTCATTAACACCCATCAAATAAACAAACGCCGCTCAGCTCCGCCCTCTAAAGACGTCATTAACAACCATCAAATAAACAAACGCCGCTCAGCTCCGCCCTCTAAAGACGTCATTAACGACCATCAAATAAACAAACACCGCTCAGCTCCGCCCTCTAAAGACGTCATTAACGACCATCAAATAAACAAACGCCGCTCAGCTCCGCCCTCTAAAGACGTCATTAACGACCATCAAATAAACAAACGCCCCTCAGCTCCGCCCTCTAAAGACGTCATTAACGACCATCAAATAAATAAACGCCGCTCAGCTCTGCCCTCTAAAGACGTCATTAACGACCATCAAATAAACAAACGCCGCTCAGCTCCGCCCTCTAAAGACGTCATTAACGACCATCAAATAAACAAACGCCGCTCAGCTCCGCCCTCTAAAGACGTCATTAACGACCATCAAATAAACAAACGCCGCTCAGCTCCGCCCTCTAGAGACGTCATTAACGACCATCAAATAAACAAACGCCACTCAGCTCCGCCCTCTAAAGACGTCATTAACACCCATCAAATAAACAAACGTCGCTCAGCTCCGCCCTCTAAAGACGTCATTAACGACCATCAAATAAACAAACGCCGCTCAGCTCCGCCCTCTAAAGACGTCATTAACGACCATCAAATAAACAAACGCCGCTCAGCTCCGCCCTCTAAAGACGTCATTAACAACCATCAAATAAACAAACGCCGCTCAGCTCCGCCCTCTAAAGACGTCATTAACAACCATCAAATAAACAAACGCCGCTCAGCTCCGCCCTCTAAAGACGTCATTAACAACCATCAAATAAACAAACACCGCTCAGCTCCACCCTCTAAAGACGTCATTAACAACCATCAAATAAACAAACGCTGCTCAGCTCCGCCCTCTAAAGACGTCATTAACAACCATCAAATAAACAAACGTCGCTCAGCTCCACCCTCTAAAGACGTCATTAACAACCATCAAATAAACAAACGCCGCTCAGCTCCACCCTCTAAAGACGTCATTAACAACCATCAAATAAACAAACGCCGCTCAGCTCCGCCCTCTAAAGACGTCATTAACAACCATCAAATAAACAAACTCCGCCCTCTAAAGACGTCATTAACAACCATCAAATAAACAAACTCCGCCCTCAGCCTCGTCAGCGTTATTAGATGATAACGTGTGTTGCTGTAATAAATCAGTTTCTGCTTCCTGCTCTATTGTTCATATTTCAGGTTTACACTGTGCTGGACAACATTAGGGAGGTCTCATCGCTGGTCTTCACCCTGTGCTCCTGAAATGTCAGTCTGGGAGGAGATGAAGTCATCGGAAGCTCGGCGAGTATTTTTAGAGCTTGGTCTCCACCCAGGCTTGAGTGACACCTCCTGATTAGTGAGGAACATCTGCAGAAGAGCTCAGGTGTGCGTGAGTAAATCACTGCTTGGCTCTGACAGCCCAGTGAGAAGATATACTGCTGCTGAAACGTGTCCATCGCGGCATGGGGTGGCTTCTGTAGGATCCATGCTGAGAGGAGAACCCAGCCAAATATTCCTCAAATGGAAGAAGCAATTAAAGATGTGAGGAAAGGAGGAGGGAGAGGATGATTTGGTCATGGAAACAGTGAGGGAGGATGAAAGTGAGCAGAGGAGTGGGCTCCGAAACACTACGGGGGGAGAAGAGTGAGATTTCACTGCTGTTTCATCTGCTCGTGTCGGCCAGAAGAATTATAGCATTCCTTTCTTACTTTTCCCACACTCGTCTATCCCGACCCATGCATCTCTTTCAGTCTTTCTCCCTATTGCTCCCTCTCTTTTGCGCTCTTTCTGTCCTCACCATCGCCTGTTCCTTCTTTCCTTCATAGCCATACTTGGCAATATGACAGAGATAAAATATGGAGAGAGAGAGAGAGAGGGGGGGCGGGGGGTCCTGTATGTCCAGAAAGGACAGAAGTCATGAAGGGATATTTTTAATTCCCGAGAGGTGAAGGGGGACAAAACGAGGCAAACACAACCAAACGATCTGCCCCCGCAGGACCGACACCTTAACGCCTCATACTCACGGAATGTGTGTGCGTTTATACTTTTCCTATTTCTGTACTCACGTTTTGTTAAAGCTGGGGTTCCACTACACGACGTTTACCCCGATTTTAGCCCTGATTCTCGGTCTGAGCTGGTCGGCTCTAGTCTGCAGATTTTTGGGTCAGTCGGAGTCGACAGCTGGAGAGAGAGTCGAGTTGTGTTTGAGGTGCACTGACTCGGATTTCCTGCCTCCAGTCAGAGTTCATCAAACGTCTTTTTTCACCTCTGAGTGAAATCTAGTGCAAACCGATCAACAGCTCAATCTGAATGGGTTCCCGCAGCAGCCAATGAAAAAAGAGAGAGGAGAAGAAGAAAATGCAGCAAGCGAACAGAGAAGAGTGGTGAGCGCTGATCTCATTCTCAGATCCATGATCCTCCCCTAAACCTGCTGCTTCTTTACTGTGTCAGCGCAAACGGCAGAGAGAACAACAGCAGCAGCTCATGTTTGTTTATCTGCGTCTCCTGGTAACACGAGAGACCAGTGTGACAGCATGAGACGCCCAGTCTGTTATAATCTGATAAGGCTTTATAACTCGGGTAGTGAACCCAAGGCTTAAGTCCCTGTGAGTAGAACAACAACTCTTCTGGATTAAGTAATAACATCTCAAGCTGGACGTTCACTACACCACTTTTAAAGTTTGAACAGATTTCTAAATCGGACAGCGTCACGTCATAGAGTGTCTTGTCTTGTTGTCGTGAGGCGATCAGACTAGACGACAGAGCAAAGAGAGAGAATAACACATTGGACAAGTTTGGTCTCCTAATAAGAACTCAAACTCCCAGAATCCCTCAGATCACATGACACATCTGTGGATCTGTGGAGAGAACGCTGATTCAGTGCAGCTGAAGAAACCTTTCACTACAAACTGGCAGCTGAGCTGAAGCTGTAAAGACCCTGAGCTGATCTGGATCAACACTAGAATCGGCTCTAATCTGCTGAGTTTCACTCGCAGCTCCTCCGTCTCTGACTGGCTGATTGAGTCGCTCACTCAGCCCATCTCTGACCGTCTCTCACTGCAGGACTCGTGAACGTTTTAATTTAGAAATATCAAACATTTGATCAAATCTAAGGGTCTCTGATCTCTCCAGAGTTCAAACTGGGGGGCTAAAGATTCCCTCATTGCTCCTCTCACACTAGAAATCATCAACACCATCAGTCGCTTCTGATCGAGATCCTGACCTGGAGAATCACTTCAGACTGTGAAAGTTTGTCACAGGGGGCGACTCGGCTTAACATCGGGCAAAACACTGTGCAGTGTAGGCTGAGCCTGAGGCTGAGTTCAGACTGCAGGCAAACCGGGTTCGTTTCTCAAATCAGATCTTTTGAGTTGACGGTCTGCTCTGTTATCTGTAAACGCTCAGATCAGATCTGTGTGTCCAGACATCACCAGTCTGTCTGCATGGGTTGCCGTGGTAACGGCGTAGGCATCAGTAACTACGTAGCTACGTTGGTGATGCAGATTCCAAACACGGATGCAGGAGAGATGGAGGAGCATCATCTCCCCTCCAGACTGTTCAGAATTCTCTTCATCATCGTGAATCTTTGGAGCTCTTCTTCAAAAAAGACACTTCGAAATCTGATCGGAGCGTCCAGAGCGTCCAGACTGAGATGCATCTGTAAAAATCTGATCAGAGTCGCATTTCAAACCACTTCCGAATGTAGTTTGGATCTGAATTGCAAAAATAAAAAAGATAAAGTGGACATACTGATCAGATTCTGGGTCGCGGGGGGTACTGGAGTCCATCCCAGCTGTCACCGGGCGAAAGACAGGATACACCCTGGACAGGTCGCCGGACCATCGCAGGGCAGACAGACAGACAATATAATAACTAACGGCTGAGCTGAATCAGGTGAGCTCAGGAACGTAAACAACCAAACTGTGCAGAAATCCGGTCCACTAGACCAGAGTTCCCCACCAAAGTTCAGTCTTAGTTCATTGCATCTTTAAATATGAGTGTAGCGTGTCTTTGGTGTCACTGTGAGCTCCATGAAACTGATCAGGCCATTAAGAAATTTATAGAAGATTTATTCACCCAGCAAGAAGCAGAGTATAACTGAACTGCATTCCAGCCCCGGCGAAAGGGAATATTGCATTTCCAAAACAGCAACAAGGAGAAACGTCTGTTAACGTAAGAGAAAACTGCTCATAAGGCAGCGTCCAGTTCAGTAGCCAGTTACTGGGGTGGTTTTGCAGTAAATCAGTGGTTCTCAGCTGCAGTCCTGCATGTTCTGCACAGAGTTGTGTTTATCTTGTTTTAACACGCCTCACACGCCGCTCAGCGCCGCCCTCTAAAGACGTCACTAACTCAGCTGAGCTGTGCATTCTTGTGCAAACGTCCGCACCACCTGTGTTTGTCAACTTCTCCTCCCTAAACTTTTGGGATGGAAGTGTTCTTTGTAGCTGCCTTGTAGTAGTTACAGGCATGCGTGCAGTGACCAGCACCAACCATTCAGTGCAGCAGCTGCAATGTCCAGTGCAAGCATGTCAGACCGGGGACCTTCTGGTCCAAAGTGCTGTGGAGACCAGCGTTTCCCCTCTTCTAACACTGTGGATCCAGTTCATTAAGGCTTTAATTAGGACTGGACTGGAGCCTGACACATGCGGTTTGGTTGATATAAAGTGTTGTCCATTTTAAAGCTGCTGTGCCCTTAATAACTGCTCCACCCACCTTAAAACTATTACACCCACTTTACATTCTACCTCCACCTTAAAACTGCTATATCCACCTTATACATACTACCTCCACCCTAAAACTACTATATTCACCATATACCTCCCTATACCATTACCTCCACCCTAAAACTACTATATTCACCATATACCTCCCTATACCATTACCTCCACCTTAAAACTGCTATATTCACCTTATACATACTACCTCCACCTTAAAACTGCTATTTTCACCATCTTATAAATTACATTTTCTTTTACAGCATTTAGCAGACGCTCTTATCCAGAGCGACTTACAAGAAGTGTGATGAATTATCAATCTTAAAACAGCTACATCCACCTTTACACAGCTACATCCACCTTTACACAGCTACATCCACCTTAAAACATCTAGATCCACTTTATACTTTAAACATCTCCTTCAAATTCACCTCACATATATACTAACTCCACCTTAAAACTGCTACATCCACTTTAACACCATCACCTCCACCCTGACTCAGGGGTAGCAGCAGTTTTCCGGTGGATATAGAGTCTTACAGAACGTTGTAAGTGCCGTGTTCCAGGTTTAGCATCTAGTTTAAAGCAGTTCTGATGTCCAGATGGACGGTAATGTTTACAGGGTGGTGTAAACTGATGAAGCTGTTCAGGAGCAAATGGGTGTGTGTGTGTGTGTGTGTGTGTGTGTGTGTGTGTGTGCGTGTGTGTGTGTGTGTGTGTGTGTGTGCGTGTGCGTGTGCGTGTGTGTGTGCGTGTGCGTGCGTGTGTGTGTGTGTGTGTGTGTTTAAAGGGGTGAGGGCCTCTATTACAGTCGGACAGTTTTCAGCACATTAATGAGTGACCACTTGGGGCCTGCAGGCTGACCTGACAGGCTCGTACTCCTCTCAGTGATAATTTAGGGAGGTGAAGATGGTCAGACTGGGTAAAGGTCACATTTAATACCTAATCTTAGCCCCCCACCCCCACCCCCCCACACACAGCTGCAGGGCCGGAACTGTTGACAGATCCTAGAGCTGCTGTAGTAAAGATGGCTACTATATATATATATATATGTATATATATAATACTATGAAATTAATGTCATAGTAAATTATGTTAATATGTTCTAATCCCTGGAGGTCATAGCTGTAATAATCATGCCGTAAGTATATATGGATTGCGTCTGAGTTACTGTAAGAAGTGGAGTAATTGTCTTTAAAGCTTTTTTAAACCAGTCCACGAGAAATCTAACGATTCACTGTGTTAATTAATTATATCCCACAGTCACAAAGCCAGGTACCTACATTTAAATAGGCCATCACAGATGAACTCCAGAAGGTTAATGTAATGAAACTCATGCTGACCCCATTTATCAGCCTCAGGAATGATATCATGGGTCTGATCAGCTGATCAAGAACATTAGCATTGACTTCCTCCAGCATAGCTGGCCCTGCAGGAGGCTAAGGGTTTTTTGACTTGAATTATTGAGGAAATTGTACATTATTCAGTACCTACTAGGAATAATTCAGGATCTACTATGAATTCTTCAGTATCTACTATGAATTATTCAGTATCTACTATGAATTATTTGGTATCTACTATGAATTATTCAGTAGCAAAAACAAACAAAATGCAATTCATTTGCTATATTTAATTATATTTGAATAGTACAAAGACAACATATAAAATGTTGAAACTGAAAAATTTAGTTGTTTTTGAAAAAAATATTTTGAATTTGATGGCAACACATTCCAAAAAAGCAAAAAGGTTGGGACAGGGGAACAAAAGGCTGGTAAAGTTGAGTAATACTAAAAAACACCTGGTGCTTGATTGGCAGCAGGTCAGTAACATGACTGGGTATAACGAGCATCTCAGAGAGGCGGAGTCAGAAGTAAAGAGGAGGAGGGGTCACCACTCTGTGAAAGACGGCACCATCAAATAGAGCAACAACTCAAGAAGAACGTTCCTCAACATAAAACAGCAAAGAGCTTCTGCTTTCCATCGTCTACGGTGCAGAACATCATTAAAGACTCAGAGAATCTGGAGAAATCTCTGTCTGTGAGGGACGAGGCTGAACACCAGGATCTGCTGGCCGTGATCTTTGGGCCCTCAGGCAGCACTGCATTAAAAACAGACATGATTCTGTAGTGAAATCACTGCATGGGCTCAGAAACACTTCTGAAAACCACTGACTGTGAACACAGCTCATCACTGCATCCACAAACGCTGTTAAACTCTAAAACACAAAGAAGAACCCAAATATAAACAGGATCCAGAAACGCTGCCACCTTCTCTGGGCCTGAGCTCATTTAAAATGGACTGAGGGGAAGTGGAAAAGTGTCCGGCGGCCCGACGAATCAACATCTGAAATTCGTTAGGAAATCCTGGACACTGTGTCCTCTGGGCTGAAGACCCCTCAGCTTGTTATCAGTGCTCAGTTCTAAAGCCAGTATTCATGATGGTTTAGGGGGCATTAGTGCTCATGGCCTGGGTGACGTGCTCATCTGTGAAGGCGCCATTAAAGCTGAATGATATAAACATGTTTTATCAACATCTGCTGCCGTCCAGACGACGTCTTTTTCAGGGAAGGCCTTGATTATTTCAGCAAGACGATGTCAAACCACATTCTGCCTGTATTACAGCAGCACTGCGCCGTATTTAAAGAGTCCGGGCGCTAAACTGACCTGCCTGAGACTCTGGGATGACTGTCTTTAGCCCCCACATGGTCACGCCCTCTGTCAGATATCATTGCCTTAAGCTCTTCTGACCTTCAGCTCTCTGTAACACTGATACGTGTGTCGTGGACACTTTAAGGCTCTAATCAGCAGTAAATGCGAGAAGCCGTAGGATCATCATCCTCACCAGGACCTGCAATAATGCATCAGAAGAACTGAAATACATCCACTGAACCCCAGAGAGAAGCTTCCAGACCTGGAAGAAGCTTCCAGACCCAGCATTAGCACATCTTCATAAACAGAAAACTGATGTTTCCAAACTTTCCCCAGATTTCAGTTATGAAACAAATGCTGCAGCTCCTGAGCCCCCCTGTTCCAACATGCAGTTCTAGATATGCAATGTAACCTGTAGCCATGCAGGTACTGTTATTGGCAGTCAGAACTGATGACAATATTGTAATATTTGAGATAATAATAACACATTTATTATCAATATTAGTAATACTAATAACTTGTAATTTTGTAATTTTCCCACCCAACAATATTCCATTCTTTTCTTAATATTGTAACAATAAAAACTGTGACATATTAGAGCCAATTTTAAATGATTCCCTCTTAAAGATGGTTCCTCAAGGTTTCTTTAGTACGGAACATTGGGCTTCATTCTCCAGTATTTCCCCAAGTGTGTTCTCAAGTGCGTTCTTGAGAAAGATCTTAAGGAAAAAGTCTACATACAGATTCATGTCATGTGCTCAAAGCACAGAACTGTTCTCACCTCTGTTCTCTTGAGTGTGTAAGAGAACATTGGTGAGCCAGAGTCTTCGTCAGAAGACACTTCTTCTTAAGAACGGTTGGTGAATGAGACCAAAGTTTTCAAAAGAGAACTGTGAACCCTCAAATAACCATGATTAAAGGGTTCTTTGTGTGCTAAAATGGTTCTTCAGGTTGATGGAGAATGTGCTGCATAAGATAGCCTTTTGAAAATGGTTCTACGTAGCGCCAAAAAGGTTTCTGCTGTTGTCATGATGTCAAGCCCGTGACAAAAGAAGAACCCTTTTTGGTACAATACAGAACCATATACAACACGTTCTGCAACAACCTGAAGAACCATTGCACCAATCAAAGAACCGTTTACGCATGAAATAGTTCTGAGTATTCATTGTTCTACTGTCTTTACTAAGGAACCTTTGAAGCACTGAAGGTCTTTTTTGAGAGTGTAGAGTTTAATTTCAAAATACTCTTCATACGTTTTGCATTTAAGGTGTTGGTGAAAATAATAACTGCTGGAAAACGCATTTATATACCGATATAAAGGTGGTACTAATAATAATATAGTGCCTTTTTTAATGTAAAAAGAAAATTAATGCGACAAAAATTGAAAGGAAACCCTTGAAATGTTGTTGGTTTGATAAAATTAAAGTGTAAATGATTTAATAATGACTGTATAACTAATTATAACCATGCAATATTACACATATAACAACAAACAACAGTAATAATAGCAATAATATAATCATAATATATCACATATGCTCTAGTGGGATGGTGATAGTAATAGTGAGTAGTAGCTGGTACCTGTGGGCTCGGGCATGTTGCTGGGTTCTTCTCACTCGTCCTCAGTCAACTGAGAACTTCAGTCACTTTACCCTTTTTATTTTCACACTCTCAGTGATCGGGGGGTCTGGGTGAGACACATCAGAGAGAGGGGGGCCAGGGAGAGGTGGGGGGGTGGTCAGGGAGAGGTGGAAGGGGGCAGGGGAGAGGTGGTAGGGGGCAGGGGAGAGGTGGTAGGGGGCAGGGGAGAGGCAGATGGACAGACACACGAAACCTCTCAGAGAGAAGCCAAGGAGAAAATTTAGAGAGAAAGAGGGAGAGAGACACAGCGGGGCTGTGTGCAGTACGTGTGGGGGCGAGAGGCACGTGATGACGTGGTGAGAGGGGAACTTGTCGCCGAGTCCCGGTTGAAGTGTTGTGATGTTCGGCTTTACACGAGATCACTGAGCGTCTCTCCGTTTTCCCTCAACTATTCTCTTAGCATCTCTCTCTCACTCTGTGGACATTTCTCTTTGCAAACATCCAAAACCGCAATCATCACCATTACAGGATCACATAGAGATCTCATTCAGGCTTCCAAGATTTGTCCCAGAATGTAGCACTATGTTAGTTAGCCAGGACGGTTTTCCCTGTGAAGCTCCAGCGAGTATCCGAGTAAAGCTTCTCAGATAGACTGGAAATAAGATCTGGAGTGATTACTGACCTGACTTAGCAGGGAAATGGCTCAATGCTCACTTTACAGCTTTCATTTACACTTTGCTGGCTTTATTAAAAAAATACTTCTTTTAAACGTGTACGAGAAATGCCTTCGCCTTCGCTATGCCTGGCGGCTTCCACCACGGAGGCTTTGACAAGGGCCTTGTGGACTCCTTGTCCCCTACCTCTTCTGGCACATCAGAAAAGCTCTCCCAGAGATGGGAGTTAAAATCATTCCAATGACCATGCCATAAAATCATGCCAGCCATTCCAAGTACACCCTGATATTTCGCTTGAGGCTGCCAGGTATGACCGCCAGTCTTCTCTGCCATCTGATCCAACTTACCACCAGATAGTGATCAGTTGACAGCTCAGCACGCTTCTTCACCCAAGTGGTGTTCATTATGGACAATCCATGGCTAGCACAGATCTCCAATAACAATTCACCATTCATGTTTAGATCAGGCAGGCCGTTCTTCTCAATCACCAGAGTCAGGCGTAGCTATGGCCAAAAGTATGTTGGTGCTTGTCATGTTGGCAACTCAAGAACCCCCTGGTGGATTGGTGGACACAGGTGGTGAGAGGGGCCGTCAAGCTGAAGAAGGAGGCCTTAAGGTGCTGGTTAGCCCAGAGGACTCTCAAGTCAGCAGATAGGTACCGTCAGGCAAAAAAGACAGCAGCAGTGGAGGTGGCAGAAGCAAAAACCAGAGTGTGGGAGGAGTTTGGAGAAGCCATGGACCAACTGTCCGGTGAGTCAGGAGTGGTAGCAATGGCTTTGCTTAACCTGTACTCTGAAGAGTCTGAAGAAACTCTGACTTTGCATGAGGATATTGTCTGTCAGTGGAAGGAGAAGAACTCCTAAACCTAAGAGACGTCTTCTTCACAAGAGTCAGGGGCAGAAACTCCATTTCCCTGGTGGAGGTCACTGAGGTAGCTGGCAAGCTCCTCTGTGGCAAGGCACCTGGGGTAGATGAGTTTCCCCTAGAAATGCTTAAGGCTCTGGATGTTGTGGGGCCCTCATGGCTGAATGGACCTCAGAAACAGTACCCTTGGACTGGCAGATCGGGCTGGTGGTTCTTATTTTTAAGAAAGGGTACTGGAGAGTCTGTGCCAATTACTGGGGAATCACACTGTTCAGCTCCCCTGGGAAGGTTTATGCCACGGTGCTGGAAATGAGACTCCAACAAATAGACAATCCTAGGACTGAGGAGAAACAATGCGAATTCTGTCCCGGGCCATGGAAGAATGGACCAACTTTTCACCCTTGTGCGGATTTTTGAGAGGGCACTGGAGTTTGCCGACCCAGTCTACATGTGTTTTGTGGACTTGGTGAAGTCTTACAACTGTGCTCTCTGAGACATTCTGTGGGAGGTCCTCCAGATGATGGGGCCACTACTCCAATCTTTTCGGTCTTTGTACACCCTGAATTCAGGGGGCTCTGACTCCAATCCCAGCCATGCCCCACCCTCAAATTCCCCAAGAGAGTCAGCTTCTCAGATTAGAAACAGCATATCATCTCTCAGACTTTCCACATGGACTCTCCCTTTACTGTACTGCCCTGAGCTTCTCAGAGAGTCTGTTTCCAAGCAACTGATGATACACAACTGAAAAACTAAACTGTGATAAAGTGGAAGAATATTGTGAAAGCGCCCCCTGCTGTTTAATAGAACGTCACTGCTCCACCCCCCCCCCCCCCCACCCCCCCCCCCCCCCCCAAACACCCATAAACAAATCAAATAAATCAAAGTTCCCTTCACATTTGGCAGGACCCCATTACAGTTCTCTGTGGGATATAATTACCTAAGACTATTAATCTGGTAACTTTAGCAGGACTGTGAGTTCATAATGAACTTCAGCCTCGTAAACAGGGCAGAGCTTCAGCCTCTTTTACCCTGCCTGTAGCGTTCGGGTCAAATCTGACCGATTTACAGCTTAAAACACTCGTAAATATTGAGTTTTACATCTAAAGGCCTCAAGGCCTCATGATCTCCTCCACACTCTGCACTCGAACATATAAAAGTGACGGTCACCTCTTTCATTGGATTTTGAGTGTTTAATTAATCAATCGTTACTCCTGTGGAGTTCCCGGTCAGAAGTGACCGCCATAGGAAATAAATGGGTATCCAGACTGTATTCATCCTCATACACACCCCCCAACTCACTCACTCATCCTCATACACACCCCCCCCCAACTCACTCACTCATCCTCATACACACCCCCAACTCACTCACTCATCCTCATACACCCCCCCCCCAACTCACTCACTCATCCTCATACACACCCCCAACTCACTCACTCATCCTCATACACACCCCCCCCAACTCACTCACTCATCCTCATACACACCCCCAACTCACTCACTCATCCTCATACACACCCCCCAACTCACTCGCTCATCCTCATACACACCCCCCAACTCACTCGCTCATCCTCATACCCCCCCCCCAACTCACTCACTCATCCTCATACACACCCCCCAACTCACTCACTCATCCTCATACACACCCCCAACTCACTCACTCATCCTCATACACACCCCCCCCAACTCACTCACTCATCCTCATACACACCCCCAACTCACTCACTCATCCTCATACACCCCCCCCCCAACTCACTCACTCATCCTCATACACACCCCCAACTCACTCACTCATCCTCATACACACCCCCCCCAACTCACTCACTCATCCTCATACACACCCCCCCCAACTCACTCACTCATCCTCATACACACACCCCCAACTCACTCGCTCATCCTCATACACACACCCCCAACGCACTCGCTCATCCTCATACACACCCCCCCCAACTCACTCACTCATCCTCATACACACCCCCAACTCACTCACTCATCCTCATACACACCCCCCAACTCACTCACTCATCCTCATACACACCCCCCCCCAACTCACTCACTCATCCTCATACACACCCCCAACTCACTCACTCATCCTCATACACCCCCCCCCAACTCACTCACTCATCCTCATACACACCCCCAACTCACTCACTCATCCTCATACACACCCCCCCCAACTCACTCACTCATCCTCATACACACCCCCAACTCACTCACTCATCCTCATACACACCCCCCAACTCACTCGCTCATCCTCATACACACCCCCCAACTCACTCGCTCATCCTCATACACCCCCCCAACTCACTCACTCATCCTCATACACACCCCCCAACTCACTCACTCATCCTCATACACACCCCCAACTCACTCACTCATCCTCATACACACCCCCCCCAACTCACTCACTCATCCTCATACACACCCCCAACTCACTCACTCATCCTCATACACCCCCCCCCCAACTCACTCACTCATCCTCATACACACCCCCAACTCACTCACTCATCCTCATACACACTCCCCCCAACTCACTCACTCATCCTCATACACACCCCCAACTCACTCACTCATCCTCATACACACCCCCCCCAACTCACTCACTCATCCTCATACACACACCCCCAACTCACTCGCTCATCCTCATACACACACCCCCAACGCACTCGCTCATCCTCATACACACCCCCCCCAACTCACTCACTCATCCTCATACACACCCCCAACTCACTCACTCATCCTCATACACACCCCCCAACTCACTCACTCATCCTCATACACACCCCCCAACTCACTCACTCATCCTCATACACCCCCCCCCCAACTCACTCACTCATCCTCATACACACCCCCCCCAACTCACTCACTCATCCTCATACACACCCCCCCCAACTCGCTCGCTCATCCTCATACACACCCCCCCAACTCGCTCGCTCATCCTCATACACACTCCCCCAACTCACTCGCTCATCCTCATACACACCCCCCAACTCACTCGCTCATCCTCATACACACCCCCCCAACTCACTCGCTCATCCTCATACACACCCCCCCAACTCACTCGCTCATCCTCATACACACCCCCCCAACTCACTCGCTCATCCTCATACACACCCCCCAACTCACTCACTCATCCTCATACACACCCCCCAACTCACTCGCTCATCCTCATACACACCCCCCAACTCACTCGCTCATCCTCATACACACCCCCCAACTCACTCGCTCATCCTCATACACACCCCCCAACTCACTCACTCATCCTCATACACACCCCCCAACTCACTCGCTCATCCTCATACACACCCCCCAACTCACTCGCTCATCCTCATACACACCCCCCCAACTCACTCACTCACCCTCATACACACCCCCCCAACTCTCTCACTGATCCTCATACACACCCCCTCCAACTCACTCACTCATCCTCATACACACCCCCCGAACTCACTCACTCATCCTCATACACACCCCCAACTCACTCGCTCATCCTCATACACACCCCCCAACTCACTCACTCATCCTCATACACACCCCCCAACTCACTCACTCATCCTCATACACACCCCCCCAACTCACTCACTCATCCTCATACACACCCCCCCAACTCACTCACTCATCCTCATACACACCCCCCCAACTCACTCGCTCATCCTCATACACACCCCCCATCTCACTCGCTCATCCTCATACACACCCCCCAACTCACTCGCTCATCCTCATACACACCCCCCAACTCACTCACTCATCCTCATACACACCCCCCAACTCACTCACTCATCCTCACACACCCCCCCATCTCACTCGCTCATCCTCATACACACCCCCCAACTCACTCGCTCATCCTCATACACACCCCCCAACTCACTCACTCATCCTCATACACACCCCCCCAACTCACTCACTCATCCTCATACACACCCCCCCAACTCACTCGCTCATCCTCATACACACCCCCCCAACTCACTCGCTCATCCTCATACACACCCCCCATCTCACTCGCTCATCCTCATACACACCCCCCAACTCACTCGCTCATCCTCATACACACACCCCAACTCACTCGCTCATCCTCATACACACCCCCCAACTCACTCACTCATCCTCATACACACCCCCAACTCACTCACTCATCCTCATACTCACCCCCCCAACTCACTCACTCATCCTCATACACACACCCCCAACTCACTCACTCATCCTCATACACACCCCCAACTCACTCACTCATCCTCATACACACCCCCCCCAACTCACTCACTCATCCTCACACACACCCCCCCAACTCACTCGCTCATCCTCATACACACCCCCCAACTCACTCGCTCATCCTCATACACACCCCCCAACTCACTCGCTCATCCTCATACACACACCCCAACTCACTCGCTCATCCTCATACACACCCCCCCAACTCACTCGCTCATCCTCATACACACCCCCCCAACTCACTCGCTCATCCTCATACACACCCCCCAACTCACTCGCTCATCCTCATACACACACCCCAACTCACTCGCTCATCCTCATACACACCCCCCCAACTCACTCGCTCATCCTCATACACACCCCCCCAACTCACTCGCTCATCCTCATACACACACCCCAACTCACTCGCTCATCCTCATACACCCCCCCCCAACTCACTCGCTCATCCTCATACACACCCCCCCAACTCACTCGCTCATCCTCATACACACCCCCCAACTCACTCGCTCATCCTCATACACACCCCCCAACTCACTCGCTCATCCTCATACACACCCCCCAACTCACTCACTCATCCTCATACACACCCCCCAACTCACTCACTCATCCTCATACACACCCCCAACTCACTCACTCATCCTCATACACACCCCCCCCAACTCACTCACTCATCCTCACACACACCCCCCCAACTCACTCGCTCATCCTCATACACACCCCCCAACTCACTCGCTCATCCTCATACACACCCCCCAACTCACTCGCTCATCCTCATACACACACCCCAACTCACTCGCTCATCCTCATACACACCCCCCCAACTCACTCGCTCATCCTCATACACACCCCCCCAACTCACTCGCTCATCCTCATACACACCCCCCAACTCACTCGCTCATCCTCATACACACACCCCAACTCACTCGCTCATCCTCATACACACCCCCCCAACTCACTCGCTCATCCTCATACACACCCCCCCAACTCACTCGCTCATCCTCATACACACACCCCAACTCACTCGCTCATCCTCATACACACCCCCCCAACTCACTCGCTCATCCTCATACACACCCCCCCAACTCACTCGCTCATCCTCATACACACCCCCCAACTCACTCGCTCATCCTCATACACACCCCCCAACTCACTCGCTCATCCTCATACACACCCCCCAACTCACTCACTCATTAATTTTGTTTTGCCCTATTTTGTTTTCTTAATACATGCTCCCCTTGAGTTCCTCTTTCAGAAGTACATAATCTCCATTTTTGTTATGCAGATGACACACAGCTCCACCTCCTGCTCAAACTGGGTGAAAATGGTTGTGCCCCAGTGATTTTCAGTGAGGCTTAACATGCTGGATAAGATAAGATAAGATAAGATAAGATAAGATAAGATAAGATAAGATGGGTTTATTGTCGTTGTACAGTGTACCATGAAATTGTGCAGCAATCCAACAGCACTTTCTATATACAAAACAATTTAAACATGAGGCTAAAATATATAAAGTGCAGATTTAAGGGGAAAAAATCTTACATATAAAGAAAAAGGACTATAAAACTATATACTCTAAAACAGTCAATAGACAATAGACGGGTGAGGGAGCAGCTGTAGTTGCACATTCTTTCGGACCGCTTATAGCGCTATATAATATTGCACATCTAAGATTTACTGCACAGAAAGAAAACAGATTATAGGTTATAGATTATAGATCACTTGTTTGAGAACAATGAATAATAAATAGGACAGAGGTGGAGTGGAACACTGGACCAGTGTACAGAGTCCTATGAAGTCAGTGCCAGTAAAGAGCTGTAGTGGAGTTCAGTCGGTTCTACTGACCCCAGTGTTCTATAGAAAGTCCCGGTCAGTGGGTCTGGAAGTGTTCAGTTCCCGCACGGCTCTGGGGTAAAAGCTGTGTTTGAGTCTATTTGTCCAGGATGGGATGGACCTAAAGCGTTTTCCAGAGGGCAGCAGGTCGAACAGATGATGTCCCGGGTGAAATGTGTCCTTCAGGATGTTGGCTGCCCTGCTGAGGCTGCGGGAGCTGAACAGGTCCTCTATGCAGGGCAGTGGGCAGCTGATGATCTTCTGGCCTGTGTTTATGACCCCCTGCAGTGCTCTCCTCTCTGCCACTGAGCAGCTGCTGGACCACGTTGAGATGCAGTATGTCAGCACGCTCTCAATGGTGGAGCAGTAGTAGGACACCAGCAGCTCCTCCTGAAGGTTGTTTTTCCTGAGAATTCTCAGGAGGTAGAGCCTCTGCTGCGCCTTCTGGACCACTGCCATGGTGTTGGTGGTCCAGGAGAGATCCTCAGAGATGTGTGTGCCCAGGAATCTGAAGACCACTGCCATGGTGTTGGTGGTCCAGGAGAGATCCTCAGAGATGTGTGTGCCCAGGAATCTGAAGGAAGGGACTCTTTCAACACAGGCCCCATTGCTGTACAGCGGTGTGGGGGCTGCTCCTTTCTACCAGAAGTCTATAATAAGTTCTTTTGTGTTTGAGGAGTTCAGGGTGACGTTGTTTCCTGAACACCACTCAGCCAGTCCCTGGACCTCATCCCTGTAGGCGGTCTCGTCTCCTCTGGAGATAAGTCCAACCACTGTCGTGTCATCCGCAAAGTGAGTGATGGTAGTCTTTTTTTTTTTAGATACTTTTTTGATCCCACTAACGGGGAAATTCCACCTCCACATTTAACCCATCAGTGAAGTGAAACACCACATACACACTAGTGAACACACACACACCAGTGGGCAGTGAGCACACTTGCCCGGAGCAGTGGGCAGCCCAATCCGCAGCGCAGTTGGGTGTCTTGCTCAAGGACACCTCAGTCATGGACTGTCAGCCCTGGGGATCGAACCAGCAACCTTCCGGTCACAGGGCCAGATCCCTAACCTCCAGCCCACGACTGCCCCTTTGGTATTGGGATGATGGTGGCAGACTTCAGACAAGGTGGGATGATGGACAGGGACAGGTTGAAGATTTTTGTGAAGACCCCAGAGAGCTGGTCTGCACATACCTTCAGCACCTTTCCTGTCACTCCGTCAGGACCAGCAGCTTTTCTGGTCCTGACGGAGACAAAACAGATATTATCCAGACAAAAGATCTTATCATTTGGAGCTATAGCGAATGATCTAGAGCCGTTATCGTCTAATGCACAGGTCATGTAAACATATTGGTGTTACTTTTGATTCTGCTCATTTGGACACTTGTTATTTGCTTCTCCAAATCACCACAGCAGATGTTGTTTGATTGTGTGCACAATGATGTTTTAACTATTGTAAATTGTTTTCTGTCAACAGGTGTTTTTCCAGATGCTTTTAAACTGCCCTGGTGAAGCCTCTGCCAAAAAAGAGTAGCATGGATCCTTCCATACTAAATCATTTTAGATCAATTTCAAACCGTAAAGAGTAAAGTCTTAGAAAAAATTGTCAAAAAAAAGTTCAAACAACTAAATACGCATCTAATATCAAACAATTTATATGAGAAGTTTCTGTCAGGTTTTCGTTCCAACCATCGTACAGAGACAGCATTATCAATGATCTCAGGCTCAGTGCTGACGCACAAAATCCATGTATTCTGGTTTTATTAGATCTTAGTGCAGCCTTTGATACCAATGACCACATGATTTTACTCCAGCATCTTGACCGCTGGGTCAGCCTCTCTGGCGCAGTCCTAGAATGGTTTAAATCATATTTATGTAATAGGCAGTTCACGGTTTCATTCATCAAAACGGTTTGCTGTTTCTTGTGGAGTCCCCCAAGGTTCAGTCTTAGGGCCTTTTCTCATGCTTTCTCTCTTGCTTTTCTCATCCTATATGCTACCTCCAGGTGATGTTATTAGGAGGCATTGTATAAATTTTCATAGCTATGCTGACGACTCCCAGCTATACATCTCTATTCCTTCTGAAGATCAAGGCTCTGTAGACAGACTGACCAGCTGTGTGTCAGATGTTTCTCAGTGGAGGTCGTAAAACTTTTCTACAATCATATCATGAAAAAGCTGAATTACTGATCATTGGTACAGAAACTGATTTATGAGAAACTTGGTTCTTTAGCTTCTTATAGCAAACCTGAACTACGAAGCCTGGGTGTGATCTTAGGCTCCGAGCTCTGTTTAATCCTTATGTAAACACCGTCACTAAAGTAGCTTTTTATCACTTAATATCGCTAAAGTTCAGTCTTTTCTCTCTCAGAGCGATGCAGAGAAACCTGTTCATGCATTTGTTCCAGCAGTTGATCACCGTAATAATCTTCTTACTGGACTTCCTAAGAAAACTACACGTCCCTTACAGTTCACACCAAATGCGGCAGCATCCTAACAAACACAGCACAGAGAGATCAGATCAGTCCTGCTTTAAAACAGCTGCACTGGCTGCCTGGATCACTCAGGACAGATTTCAAGGTTCTGCTTCTGGTCTTCAAAGCTCTAAAGAACCCTAAAGCACCACTTACATCACAGTGTCTGTCTGTTTATGATGCACGTAATCTAAGATCTGCAGATAGCGGCCTTCTACAGACACCCTCTGTAAAACCCAGAGAACATGGAGAGATTCTCAGATCTTCTGCTTCTACACTGTGGAGCTCACTTCACCTTTTATTAGACAGTCAAGCCCAGTGCTCATTTTTAATAAACACCTAAAAACGTCGAGCATTTAACTAAAACTGAACGTCGCATGGTTTTCATCTTTATCCTGCAATCTTCTTCATTTTCTTCTGATTCTAATTAAATACTAAAGATCTCTTCTATAACCACGTTTTATCACCTGTGTGTAAAGCACTTTGAGCTGCGTCCGGCCTGAAAAGTGCTATTTCAATAAAATTATTATTATTATTATTATTATTATTATTATTATTATTATTATTATTGATAGAGGCAGCTTCCTTCAACTCAGGCATAGAGCAGAAATGACAAGCATCCAGTCTATTAAGGACCTGGAAACGGCTGTTCATGCTTTTATTTCCTCTTGTATTGATTACTGCAACGCACTGGATTTGGGAATCTGTCATTTGGGCTTGTCACATTTACAGCAGCCATGCGTCTCTTTGCTGGTACCAAGAAAAGGTAAGGTGTCCCCCTTTATTCACCGCACCGCACTGGATTTAAGGTATTTGCTTTTAAAGCTCTGCATGGCTCAGCCCTGAGCTACACCTCTGACCTCCTCTGCTTTCATTCCACCTTAAGAGTCCTACAGTCTTCCAGCGAGTTCCTCTCAGCCATTCCACGCTCTCGGATGAGGCTCAACAGCAGCAGGGTCTTTTCTGTGGCTCCCTGACAGTCTTTTAATTAAGGAAAGCCCCACAAGAGATGCTTTAACCCTCTGATGTTCTGCTCAAGCATTTGGTAGAGCAAATTTTGAGTCACCTTATATGCCACAGAGTGCCATCGTGATCATTTGGTAGATGTGAATATTTTTATATTTGTGGGGTCAAATAAATAAATAGATAAATATTCTTATAAATAAAATCTTTTTTTCTTAGTGAGGACAGTAACTACCTTTCTGAATGTATTGTTAGTGGTTATTTTTAGTTGATATCATTGTGCAGCACTTTGGCTGACATTTGCTGTCAATTAAATTTGCTCCAGAAATAAAGGCGACTTGACTATGAATGAATTAATGCATTGGTATAGTAATCAATAAAGGCATTGTAAGGGCCCATCCTGTGCCACCGTCGCCCTCTGCTGGCAGCCAGCGGCACAGGCTGGGCAAGGCATTGTAAGGGCCCATCCTGTGCCACCGTCGCCCTCTGCTGGTGGCCAGCGGCACAGGCTGGGCCCTTACAATGCCTTGCCCAGCCTGTGCCGTCGGCCATCAGCAGAGGGAGACAGTGGCGAGGTGCTATAACTTCTGGGAACTCCAATTCCCAGAAGCCCTCAGGCTGATTAGGCCCAACCTGACACACCTGTGGCCTCCTCTCCTTAAGGCTGTGGCAAACAGCAGCCCTTTGTCCCACCTTTGTAGAGGGGTGAGTGGTACAATATGGAGCCCAGGTGGGTATTAAAAAAAAAACTAAAGAGAGTAATTGCCCCAAAATTGCTTTTACGTCCTGCCCCTTGAGGTGTTGTTCCGTTGTCCCCTGTGCTTCCAGGTGGTGCAGCAGTAACTCCACAGACTGTGGATCAGTACGTCGGTGGTTTGAGCCTTGACTATGAATGAATGAATGCGTTGGTAAAATAGTCAATTAAGGTACGTTACACAATCAATGAAGACATTTCACTCCCCAAAACTGTATGTAGCTAAAAATATGCAGTTGTGTAATTAAACCCATATTTTTATACGGTAGTGAAATATGGGGACCAATCATTTTTCAAAAAGATGCTGTATGAGACGCATAGAAAAACAAGCCCATAGAAACATCTAGAATTCGGTAAAGATCTTTAAAGTGCATTGAAATTCAGTGAATGTGGCGTGCAGAGCAGGCCTGGACGAGCTCTCTGTCCATGTTAATCCACATCACCACACAGGGTAACTCGGCCACTGCACACACCCAGAAACAGACCCCTCAGACCCCTCAGACCCCTCAAACCATGGCCTGGTATACCCCACAGCACAGAATGATGCTGCTGAATGGTTACTATGGGATTTTAGGTAGTTGCAAAGGTGCTATGGAATCATGGTTGCTATGGTATGCCAGCTGGTTGCTAGGTGTTTGCTATGGTATGCCAGCTGGTTGCTAGGTGTTTGCTATGGTATCCCGGGTGGTTGCTAGGGTGTTGCTTGTGGACTTCAACATGTGGACAGCATCAACTTGAGCTGGGCACATATTTCGCACCCCATTCATTCCTATGGGAAAATAGTCGTTTAACAAAGATTGTACAAAAAATTGTACATCCAATCAAAAAGCTGTACACAAACACACCAATCACGATCAGACGGAACATTCCGAGAGAGAGAGATAGAGAGAAAATGGAAAGAAAGAGTAAGACAGAAAGGGGAGAGAGAGGGAGAACACAAAGAGAGAGTATGACTGTAATTAATGTGTTCTTAATTGCTTTTTTCTCCTTCAGTCTCCTTAATTAAGGCTTCTGGTCCGTCTCTCTGCTGCTGTAGGTCTAACAGTTTAGTTCCCCTTTAAAAATGAACATTATCTCGTCTTCATGAACTCTTCAGTGGTGCAGTGGTGCTTTGCTTGGTTGTGCACTGCCACCTGCTGGTGATGTTGTGTTAGTGTAGCCGGTGGTGGTGGCATTTGAGCCCTGAAGTTCACCTTCTCCACCACCAGGGGCAGAATGAGCTCTCAGCTCTCAGATTCATAAGCATTCATGTTAAGGCTAAAACGGATGTCTAGGAATATCAAAGACTAAATCCGTTCCATTGTGTCTGTTTTATCAGTTTACAAAAACCTGTCACATCTAAACTGTTTTTAATGACGAAAATTCAAAATTTGCTCCACCCAGAGTTTTCCCATTTTATTCTGGAAGGAGTTTTGCCTAAATATTGAACAACTGGTTAACTTTGAGAGCGCTCATGACCTTATCAGGGAAAAGGGAGCGCACACTGGATTTTCTGGTCATGTGATGTCATTCAGTATTGGGGCAGTTGGGGGGGGTGGTTGGGGAACTGCCCCGTGACTGGAAGGTCGCCGGTTCGATCCCCAGAGCCGACAGTCCGTGACTGAGGTGTCCTTGAGCAAGACACCTAACCCCCAACTGCTCCCCGGGCGCTGTGGATAGGGCTGCCCACCGCTCCGGGCGTGCATGTTCATTAGTGTGTATGTGATGCTTCATTTGGCTGATGGGTTAAGTCCCTGTGTGGGACTAATAAGGGTCACTTAATCTCTTTGTCCTTTTTAAAGTAAAAGATCTTTTTTCCACAATTAAACAGTAAAACATGGGTTTTATTTTACTGCCTTTAAATGAGGGAACATACGGCACCACCATGTAGGTTAAAATTTGACTGTTTGTGGATGTGCGCAGCTTTAGTTTATGGTTTATGCTCAACTTGCTCATCTGGATGCAACTCCTCCTGCGTTTCCTTACAGCATGTGAAGGTGTTGCTTTCTGTTACATCACAAGCAATGAATTCAAAACAGCCGGTCAACAATTAAACCCATACTGCCCTTATATAAAACTATGGATCGGGCGCCAAAGAGATCACTGTGAAATTCACGCAAAATAGATTGTTTTGATAATTTTGCCAAGTTTTTATGCCTGAAACTTTTTTCCAAGTTCATAAACAACTGTACTCCAGTGGAGAGAACGAGGCAAGCAGAAGGCACCAGCTGCAGAACAGCAAGGTGTAGTCAGTTGTCTTTACAGTTAAAGGCTTACAGGACTTTTTAATGTAAATATGAAACATTGGTTTTAACAGAACAAACCCAAGAAGACTTCAGGACTTTCGACTCATACCAATTGTTCTGCTCGGAGATAATCATTGAAATGCATAAAGATGTTTGTGCTGTTCGTTTTTTTCTTTTAGGTAAAAGCTTGTGTTTGGAGTGAGACACACATTTTGAAGTTTATATACGGCATCAGATGATTTTATTTACAAAGAACCCATTAAACTCTTTCAATTCCCAGGCATGCTGAGTTCTGGGAGCATGGAATGGAAGCCTGAATCCACCAACAGACATCTATTAAGATGTAAGAATAGTAAACATAACCCGTTTTCATTCATGGCAACTGATCCACGGGTAGACTTTCCCGATACGTCTTCTACTGTGGTCGCAGTTCTATAGTCCCAATTCCCAAAAACGTTTGACACGATGTAAGTAAATATAAATAAAAACACAATGCAGTGGTTTGTGGATCTCGTAGACCTACATTTAATTCACAATAGGACATGGATCAGATGATGAAAGTGGGACATGTTACCACTTCATGAAAAACTAACTCATTTTAACTTCTCTGAAAAGTTGGGACCACTTTGTAGCATCCCCTCTTCTTTTAACAGTCTGTAAACATCTGGGAAGTGAGGAGACCACTTGCTGGAGTTTTGGGAGAGGAACGTTGTCCCATTCTTTTTTTTTTTTTTTTTTTTTTTTTTTCTGGGTCAGTTCTGTTCTGGGCCTTCTTTTCATTTTTCATTTCTTGAGGTCTGGAGTGCAGGCAGGTCAGTTTAGCACTTGCTGCTGTAATACGTGCAGAATGTGGTTTGACATCGTCTTGCTGAAATAATCAAGGCCTTCCCTGAAAAAGACGTCGTCTGGACGGCAGCAGATGTTGATAAAACATGTTTATATCATTCAGCTTTAATGGAGCCTTCACTGATGAGCAGGTCACCCAGGCCATGAGCACTAATGCCCCCTAAACCATCATGAATACTGGCTTTAGAACTGAGCACTGATAACAAGCTGAGTGGTCTTCAGCCCTGAGGACACAGTGTCCATGATTTCCAAAATTATTTAAAATTTTTATTAATGTTAACACAGGACATTTTTTTCACTTCACCTCAGTCCATCTTAGTCCATTTTAAATGAGCTTTGGCCCAGAGAAGGCGGCAGCGTTTCTGGATCGTGTTGACATATGACTCCTTCCTTTCATGATCCAGCTTTAACCTGCATTTGAGGCTTTCACAGCGAACTGTGTTCACAGACAGTGGTTTCTGGAAGTGTTCCTGAGCTCATGCAATGATTTCCACTACAGAATCAGGCCCGTTTTCAATGCAGTGCCGCCTGAGATCCCGAAGATCACGAGCGTCCAGTACTGACCATCGGCCTTGTCCCTTGTGTACAGGGATTTCTCCAGATTCTCTGAGTCTTTTGATATTATGTACTGTAGATGGTTGAACATCAGAAGGCTTCACGATGTTACGTTGAGGAATATTTTTCTGAAATTGTTCCACAATTTTAAGACGCAGTTTTTCTCCGATTGGTGAAACTTCTGAGAGACTCCGCCTCTAAAATGCTCTTTTAAACTCAGTCATGCGAGTTAATCACCGCTACTTATTTATTAGTGCCACTGACTTTTCCAGCCACTTGTTGCCCCTGTCCCAACTTTTTTGACACATGTTGCTGCCATCAAGTCCTAAATGAGTTTTCATGAAGTGGTAAAATGTCTCACTTTCATCATCTGATGTGTTCTGTGTTTTATTGTGAATTAAATGTGAGATTCAGTCCATTATTGTTTATTTACATTTTACACAGCATCCCAACATTTTTGGAATTGGGGTTGTATATAGAAACATTTCATGGTTACATGGTTGGTCCTTGTCCAAATTATTTTCTCATGTAGGACCTTTGCTTCTCTTTTTGCCTCGCCCTTTGGACTCTGTTTACCGGTTTTGGATCCTGGCCGGTTTTTCTACTTTTGTCTTTTGGTATGCCCCCTTACTACTTCCCTTTGTATCGAAGCCCAATATTAAAGCCCCTTATCTTAATCTGAGAGTCTGATTTCAGGCCAGTCCTGACAAGGTTCACTGCATGGTTAGATGGTTCTTCAGAGTGATGGAGAGTGTATTCTCTATGGCTGCTATCTTGACAACCTTACACCTCAATTTTTGTTTTTCATTTTTTTGACATATTTGACAAAGTCCTATATTTTGTGTCGAAATGCTATGATGAACAAACAGAAGTGGTCCACAATTACTGGGGGGGGGGGCATATATAAATTTTACTTTTTTTTCTGTTATAAAAATAAAAATAATGGGATACAAAGATGTGCAGGTCCTTTAAACCACATTTTAAAGGAAAAAGACAACATATCAAATGTTGAAACTTAATTTTATTGTTTTTTGAAAAAATATTTACCCATTTTTCAATTTGCCGACAACACGCTCCAAAAAATTGGGACGGGTGCCTGTTTACCAGGGTGTCATCACCTCTTCTTTTAACAACACTCTCAAAGTTTGTAGCGAAGGCTGTAGCAGAGAAACTAAGTTCCTATTTGCATAGGAATCGCATAAGAAGTTTCAGTTTGGATTTTAGGCCTCATCACAGTACAAAGACTGCACTAGTGCAAACTGTAAACAATCTATTATTCTCTGCCCGAGAAAATGTATCTGTACTGATTCTGCTTGGTCTTGATGCGGCATTGGACAGCGTGGTCTGTCTTACTAGATAGAAACCCTAGAACAGCTCTTTTCCTGGTTCAGATTTTGCTTGAATGTAAACAGATCATCTTTACATACAAAAATAAAATAGGGTGTTCCACAAGGCTCTGTGCTAGGCCCTTTATTTCTTTGTTACACCCATAATACTCATGTAATCTGTTACAGTCGGTCACACATTCCACGGACTTCAATTCCCAGCAGCCCTTGGGAGATCACGTGACTGCTCAGTCACAACCGGAATCTGACACGGACTCCATTTCCCAGGAGTCACGGGAAACACACGTGACCAAGGACTCTGTTAAATCCACCTATCAGCGTTCACGATCGCCTGAGAACTAACTTGGAACGCCTGTGGTAGATAGCATTTAAGCCCGGGATTAGTTTTATAGGGTTGTGAAGTATCCTGGTGACCTACTGAGCGTTTCTTCATGTTTGACTTCTTGTGTATTTTGACTCTTGCCTTGCCTTGCCTTGCCTTGCCTTGCCTTGCCCTACTTGTACTGTTGCCTGTCTTCATTGGTCCGTGTTTTGACTCTCTGGACTGTTCTGTGACCTATGATTTTGGTTTCTCGTCTGGTTAGAGAATTTATCAGGATCTGCACTCGTCTGAACTCCGTTCCAACGTAACAGTCTTAAAGGTGATTCTTCAAGGGTTTTTAGTAAAGACAATGTTTCTATATAGAACATTCAAAGAATCATTTGCCTGCTTAAATGACTGGAGAATGTACTGTACATGGTTCTATATAGCATCAAAAAGGGTTTTGCTATTGTTATAAACTTGACACCTTTTTGGTGCTATACAGAACCCTTTCTAAAAGGTTCTATTTAGAACCAGTTACAGCATGTTCTCTATCCTTTGCCTTATCAGAGAGATAAATTGAGCTCATTTCCATTCATCACTGTCCTTTTTGATTCCGTTATGAGGTAAAGTGGTCACTTTCTGAAAAGGGACAGTGGTCATTACGGGTTTTGGGTGTTGGCTGTGACCCAGACTAAAGCTCCGGTGTTAAGTGATGGGCAGTTATTCTGGGAGGACAATGTTTTTCTGTTTGAAATGAATGTGACCCAAAGCTGTGTGTGTGCTCCATCACCCTGAGCTGGTGACTGAAGGTTCTGACCCACTGACCCACTTCCCCTCATACACACTCACCTGGCCCTGACGTAGTTGAAGATTTAACTGTTGCGGAGAACCGACATTAGAACATACTGTACATTCTGCTCTAATGTACTGTGAGTGAGTGAGTGTACAGACAGTGTGGTGCAGTAGATATTCCTGATGACAGGAGTGAGTCCTATAGAGCAGGTGTGTGTGTGTGTGTGTGTGTGTGTGTGTGTGTGTGTGTTGGGGGGGGGGGGGGGGGTGGTGTCCTCATACTCTTACTTAAAGGGTTCAGTCAGCACCTGGTTCCACACGCGGGTGTTATGTTTTATTGCTTTAGACTAGTACAGTTAGACTTTCACCAGTTTTAAAATAGAACACTGACCTTGTATATGGGGACACGCACTCAGTCATAATAATATTATTAATAACAATAAAATAATAAATAAAAATAATAATAATAATATAATAAAACAGGATGAGGCTCACTAGTGCACATCTTAAGTTTTGCTGATCAGTATGTGTAATAATTTTATTTATATATATATATATATATATATATATATATATAATCTCTCGCTGTTGTCAGAACAAAACCTCATATCTCAAATGGTTTACAGGAGAAGCAAAAAGCATTTCACTTCTAATGTAAGTCAATGGACATTTTTACAAGTGATTTTGGGCCGTTTCTTTTGGTCCATTCATCATGAAATTTACACACAACGTAAAGAACAGCCAATTTTAAATGGTCAAAAACTGAATCAACAAAAATGGAGATACAAGGTTTTGTTCAGGCAGCAGCTCTGTCTGTCTGTCTGTCTGTCTGTCTGTCTGTCTGTCTATCTCTCTATCGTGGGAATCGGTACGCAGCTGGCGATTGGTTTTGATTAGGATCAGACGCTGCACTGCGGTTATAAAATAATTATCAGTGCATCTTTTTTTCTATACAGGATTTCTTTTTTTTCACTGTGTGATGACTTGGAACTTTAAGCAAAGTGTCTGTAATGATCTATAATTATTATAATTTACTTACAATCTGTTATTAATAAATCAAATGGAGGTGGTGTGGTTAGAGAGTGCCTGGAGCTCATGAGACGCTGCTGCCGCTCATCTGGGATAAAATGCACTGTTATGGTGAAATAAGGTCCAGTGGTGATGGACGTCCACGCAGCACGTTACAGCCGCCCTGCCTGGTCTGTTTAATGATTTTATAACTTCGTGTGTAGTCATGTTGTGTAGAGTCAGGGGTCACTGGGTCAGTAAAATATCAGTGAGACAGGACGTCTAACACCGCACGGAAGCCCTGCTTCTCAACAAACTGGCGTGCAGACTGCAGGTCGCATAGCAACGCAGACCCTCCTGGCCAGTAGCGAATGAAAAGGCAGAGATTCAGACGAACGTTTGGAGATGAATGGACTTATTCGCATTCATAAGCAGCGCAGTCGTTTTCCTCGTACGTTAAACCTGCAATGAGAGACTGTCAAACGGAGATGAAGTCGCTTCTCTTTCAAATTTTCCCATTCCACCTTAAATGGGTGCTGCACTTACATTTAAGTGGAATGGAAAAATTCGGACAAGAAGCTGGAGAGTAAGAAGCAACTTCAGGCTTGTAAAACAGCCAAACACTGACATTTTACCATAAGCTGCTCCACTTCTGAGGAAGTGTCCTGTCAGATGGGAGAAAAGCGGCTATAGCTGAGCTGAAGCTTAAAGCAGAATAAAGTACGTCTGAGTTTTGGTTTGTTTTTATTAGTCTATACTAGAGCATCAGCGCACACTGAGACATAGTGGACATTAAATGTTGTGGCTCCCAGGTTGGTTTGATTTCTGTTGAAAGGACAAAACATCTCTGCTTAACATTTGGATTGCATCTCCTGGCCTAACCTGGCTTTAATGCAGAGCCGGTCGGATTTCTCGCTCATCCATGTCGCTGCACTGACCCACTGCCAAGTTCTGCGTTTTGCATTCTGTCAACATTACTTTATAAATTAAATGGCTAGAAAATTGATTTGACATTTGTGAATGCATTCAGAATCATTCACGCCTGCATCGCGATGCATCGAAGAATCTTATTTTTATTGTTTATTTATTTCCTGCCCCCACACCCTAATGCTCAGAAATCCAGTTCAAACCCTTCTTGAATCCGTAGAGCCGCTTTTTCCGTTACATCGATCACAGATCATACAACTCACATCCGGAGGTATGAGGCTATGAAGAGGGGCTGAGATACACGTCATCTGCCCCTCACCGTGTGGAGCTGCTGGATTTGTGTGTCCATCTACCTTCTATGTGAAACTGAGGTGAGGGTCCAAGTCGACTCTCAAGTCTCTGAGATTCAAGTCTGAGCTGAATCTGAGGTTTGAGTCTCAGTTGAGACGGGAGTCTCTGAGGTTAGAATCTTGGTTGAGTCTCGAGTCACTGAGGTTCGAGTCCTCTGGAGTCTCTGAGTTGAGTTTCTGAAGTGAATGTCCAAGTTGAATCTCAAGTCTCTGAGATTCAAGTCTGAGTTGAGACTCTGAGGTTTGAGTCCAAGTCAAAGTGAAAATCTCGGTTGAGTCTCTGAGGTTCAAGTGTGGAGTTATGAGCCTATGAAGAGGGGCTGAGAAACACATCTTCTGCCTCTCACCGTGTGGAGCTGCTGGATTCGTGTGTCCGTCTACATTCTGTGTGAAACTGACTGAGGGACACTCAGGAGGTCACTAAGGACTGACCGTCACGCCGGACACCCTTCATTCTTCATTCAGTCCACATCAGAGACTCATGTGAAACGGCATCAGAGTTTACAGCTGCTGAAGCTGCTGCAGCGGGTTTGGAAAATGGTGATGAAGATAAGGAAGCATGGAAGAACCTTTAGAGGAGAGTTTAAGAAGAGATGGACACATCGAGAGAATGAGCGAATTCAGAGCCCTCCAATAAGGTTCTGATCACGTTCCGATGTGCTGTCGCTAGATACCAATCTCACTAATGTGGGCTCATCTCCAAATCTGGACAATTTCACTGAATCAGGACCTGCTATAATAGAGGAGACACACACAGCCCTGGGGGTCACCAGCATTAGGAATTCGAGGAGTGGAAACCACACTCTGCTTTCTGTTAGACTGAAGATCAAAGATGCAATAGCACATCAAAGAGCCTTGAAGGAGATTTGGATTAAGCATAACTGAAATATGAATGTTATGGTGAGGAGATTGTTTGGAAGAGAGGTCGATGTGTCACATGGCGCCTGATAATCCATGCGCTGTGTAAATATAACGCACCCTGCAGTGCTGCAGACGGTGGTGCTCATCGGTTGAGATGCCGACTGTGTTTATTCAGAGATATAAGCAGAGCCGGACACGGCACTTTACTGACTGACCCCGCATGCTGAGAACGGACACTCGCATCACACCAAACCCAACTGACCATGTGCAGCTGAGCTTCAGTGCTAGTAGCTTCAGCTAGAAATGGGGGGTGTTATTTTCAATAAAAACGTGTTTAAAGATTTGGATTGTTTTACAAGTCCGGAGCCAAGTCCGGAGCCAAGTCCGGAGCCAAGTCCGCCTGCATTTGTCAACTAATCCAAGGCCATTTCAGCACTGAGCAGTAATGCAGCCTTTTAATGGCCGCGGGTTTTTGGCACATGGCTGTTTCTTTTTTACCCTTCCAACTAAAACCAGGGTGCACAGAAAAACCAAGGCAGACATGATGCTGTACACTAAGAGCAGCATTTACACACGGAAAGAATTCTGTTCTATTGAACTTTTAATTTAAAAATATACATTTGATGATTTAGGAAAGTTTTTGGGAGCACACAGGGTTAAAATAAAAACTGCGGCTCTAAAACAAGTTAAAATTACTGCTAATTTGAACTGAATTTAGACAACAGAAACCAAAATGACAGGACTGAGCAAAGTTTACAGAAAAGACGGCAGAATGAGGAACATGAAGCTCCACTTGACTATTTTTGCCAGCTACTTATTGAATTTTCCGTTCCACCTTAAATGGGGCAGCAGTTACTTTCTGGCGCCCTGCTGCTGCACCATTTAAGGTGGAACGGAAAATCTGAATATGAAGCCGGTGAATAGCAAGTCAGCTTCAGACTTGTGGGGAATGTTGTGCTCGTTTTACCTGCAGTAGCTGTTTCTTTCATTTTCCTACCATGAGGAGGTCAGCTCACCTGGGCAGTGTCTCCAGTGTCTTACGTGATAAACGAAGGTGCACTGATGCTGTAGATGCTTCACTGGTTTCCATCTTATGGAGGTGAACTTGAGCTCTGGCGCTTCACTCGTCTTCTGAAATAAAATAAGCAGAGCATAAACACGGTGACCGACATGAGCGGCTGTCTGAGTCCCGTCTGCAGTCAGGCTCTCCACGTTTCCTCCACTTTGATTCTCGAGTCTTTCCGAGTCATTTAAACTCAAGTCAAAGCCAAAGTCGGAGTCAAAGTTGAGTCGCAAATCTTTCTTGTGTTGAATCTCAAGTCATCAAATTCATGATCATTACTGGGGGAGTAGGACTAACATATAAACTGGCTCAGCACTAAAACTAACTTCAAATGTTTTCAAATGAATTTAAACAAACTACAGAAATCAAAACAGCCGCGATGAACAATGTTTACAGCAAAGCGAGGTGAACGTATGAAGATGAAGGTGGCTTCTTCTTCCTCCTCCTTTTTTCAGCTCCATCTTAAATCCTGCTGCATTTAGTCACCAGAATGCAACATGTTCTACCACTTGGGCGGAAAAAGCTGGAGAAGTTTCAGCTTTGAGTTCAATGTTACGCTCGATTTCACTGCAGACGCCATTCCAATCGTTGATCTGGAGAGCGTGGAGATTCTTTTGATGAAAATGGGAAGTTATTTTCGGGTCATACGTTTCAAGTTCAAATCAAAGTCTGAGGCAGTAACTGGATCAGCGTGTTGACGCTTAACGATCTGATTGAGGCAGTAATTGGTTCAGCGTGTTGCTGCTTAACGATCTGATTGAGGCAGTAACTGGATCAGCGCGGTGACGCTTAACGATCTGATTGAGGCAGTAACTGGATCAGCGCGGTGACGCTTAACGATCTGATTGAGGCAGTAACTGGATCAGCGCGGTGACGCTTAACGATCTGATTGAGGCAGTAACTGGATCAGCGTGTTGACGCTTAACGATCTGATTGAGGCAGTAACTGGATCAGCGCGGTGACGCTTAACGATCTGATTGAGGCAGTAACTGGATCAGCGCGGTGACGCTTAACGATCTGATTGAGGCAGTAACTGGATCAGCGCGGTGACGCTTAACGATCTGATTGAGGCAGTAATTGGTTCAGCGTGTTGCTGCTTAACGATCTGATTGAGGCAGTAACTGGATCAGCGCGGTGACGCTTAACGATCTGATTGAGGCAGTAACTGGATCAGCGCGGTGACGCTTAACGATCTGATTGAGGCAGTAACTGGATCAGCGCGGTGACGCTTAACGATCTGATTGAGGCAGTAATTGGTTCAGCGTGTTGCTGCTTAACGATTTGATTGAGGCAGTAATTGGTTCAGCGTGTTGCTGCTTAACGATCTGATTGAGGCAGTAACTGGATCAGCGCGGTGACGCTTAACGATCTGATTGAGGCAGTAACTGGATCAGCGCGGTGACGCTTAACGATCTGATTGAGGCAGTAATTGGTTCAGCGTGTTGCCGCTTAACGATCTGATTGAGGCAGTAACTGGACCAGCGTGGTGACGCTTAACGATCTGATTGAGGCAGTAACTGGATCAGCGTGTTGCCGCTTAACGATCTGATTGAGGCAGTAACTGGATCAGCGTGTTGCCGCTTAACGATCTGATTGAGGCAGTAACTGGATCAGCGTGTTGCCGCTTAACGATCTGATTGAGGCAGTAACTGGATCAGCGCGGTGACGCTTAACGATCTGATTGAGGCAGTAACTGGATCAGCGCGGTGACGCTTAACGATCTGATTGAGGCAGTAATTGGTTCAGCGTGTTGCTGCTTAACGATCTGATTGAGGCAGTAACTGGATCAGCGTGTTGCCGCTTAACGATCTGATTGAGGCAGTAACTGGATCAGCGTGTTGGCGCTTAACGATCTGATTGAGGCAGTAACTGGATCAGCGCGGTGACGCTTAACGATCTGATTGAGGCAGTAACTGGATCAGCGTGGTGACGCTTAACGATCTGATTGAGGCAGTAACTGGATCAGCGCGGTGACGCTTAACGATCTGATTGAGGCAGTAACTGGATCAGCGTGTTGACGCTTAACGATCTGATTGAGGCAGTAACTGGATCAGCGTGGTGACGCTTAACGATCTGATTGAGGCAGTAACTGGATCAGCGCGGTGACGCTTAACGATCTGATTGAGGCAGTAACTGGATCAGCGTGTTGACGCTTAACGATCTGATTGAGGCAGTAACTGGATCAGCGCGGTGACGCTTAACGATCTGATTGAGGCAGTAACTGGATCAGCGTGGTGACGCTTAACGATCTGATTGAGGCAGTAACTGGATCAGCGTGGTGACGCTTAACGATCTGATTGAGGCAGTAACTGGATCAGCGCGGTGACGCTTAACGATCTGATTGAGGCAGTAATTGGTTCAGCGTGTTGCTGCTTAACGATCTGATTGAGGCAGTAACTGGATCAGCGCGGTGACGCTTAACGATCTGATTGAGGCAGTAACTGGATCAGCGCGGTGACGCTTAACGATCTGATTGAGGCAGTAACTGGATCAGCGCGGTGACGCTTAACGATCTGATTGAGGCAGTAATTGGTTCAGCGTGTTGCTGCTTAACGATCTGATTGAGGCAGTAACTGGATCAGCGCGGTGACGCTTAACGATCTGATTGAGGCAGTAACTGGATCAGCGCGGTGACGCTTAACGATCTGATTGAGGCAGTAATTGGTTCAGCGTGTTGCCGCTTAACGATCTGATTGAGGCAGTAACTGGATCAGCGTGGTGACGCTTAACGATCTGATTGAGGCAGTAACTGGATCAGCGTGTTGCCGCTTAACGATCTGATTGAGGCAGTATCTGAATCAGCGTGTTGCCGCTTAACGATCTGATTGAGGCAGTAACTGGATCAGCGCGGTGACGCTTAACGATCTGATTGAGGCAGTAACTGGATCAGCGCGGTGACGCTTAACGATCTGATTGAGGCAGTAACTGGATCAGCGTGTTGCCGCTTAACGATCTGATTGAGGCAGTAACTGGATCAGCGCGGTGACACTTAACGATCTGATTGAGGTAGTAACTGGATCAGCGCGGTGACGCTTAACGATCTGATTGAGGCAGTAATTGGTTCAGCGTGTTGCTGCTTAACGATCTGATTGAGGCAGTAACTGGATCAGCGTGTTGCCGCTTAACGATCTGATTGAGGCAGTAACTGGATCAGCGTGTTGCCGCTTAACGATCTGATTGAGGCAGTAACTGGATCAGCGCGGTGACGCTTAACGATCTGATTGAGGCAGTAACTGGATCAGCGTGGTGACGCTTAACGATCTGATTGAGGCAGTAACTGGATCAGTGCGGTGACGCTTAACGATCTGATTGAGGCAGTAACTGGATCAGCGTGTTGACGCTTAACGATCTGATTGAGGCAGTAACTGGATCAGCGTGGTGACGCTTAACGATCTGATTGAGGCAGTAACTGGATCAGCGTGGTGACGCTTAACGATCTGATTGAGGCAGTAACTGGATCAGCGTGGTGACGCTTAACGATCTGATTGAGGCAGTAACTGGATCAGCGTGTTGACGCTTAACGATCTGATTGAGGCAGTAACTGGATCAGCGCGTTGACGCTTAACGATCTGATTGAGGCAGTAACTGGATCAGCGCGGTGACGCTTAACGATCTGATTGAGGCAGTAACTGGATCAGCGTGTTGACGCTTAACGATCTGATTGAGGCAGTAATTGGTTCAGCGTGTTGACGCTTAACGATCTGATTGAGGCAGTAACTGGATCAGCGTGGTGACGCTTAACGATCTGATTGAGGCAGTAACTGGATCAGCGCGGTGACGCTTAACGATCTGATTGAGGCAGTAACTGGATCAGCGTGGTGACGCTTAACGATCTGATTGAGGCAGTAACTGGATCAGCGCGGTGACGCTTAACGATCTGATTGTCATTGTTGAAAGTTGGGTCGTCAGTAACCAGTTCAGTCCGTTTTCGTGCTCTTGTTCAGAGTTCACACAACCACTTAATAATCAGGAAACTGCAGAGATCTGATGATCATCTAATTATCCAGTGAATGTAAAAGCATTCGTGTGCTCAAGTCATTTATTTTAATTTAATTTTTTTAATTGATTTGAATGATTAAACTCATGACTCAAGTACTGAGACTCGGTCCACACCTCTGTCCTCCACTGACATCGCCCTACATTGTTGCTGCCCAATATAGATGGTGTACGAGAGGTGACCTTGAAAAGACTTAAAACTCCAGGCAGTACAGCTCCAGACTTACTGATACACACACAGCTCCTCGCCTCCACAAGCCACCAGCCCACCAGCAGGTGGAAAAATGGTCTGTGTGTTTGTGTATATTTTCACTTTTTAATATTTTTACACATTTATTTTTCGTTTTATTTAACTTTTCCTGGAATGCAACATCCTTTAAGGTGTTTATGGTAACAGGTTTATGACCATGTGCTGTTTATGAGTTTGACCCCCACCATCCTGACCTGAATGTGTGATCACAGCTTTATATAGCTGTATATCTGGGTGTGTGTGAGCGTTATTGTGTGTGTGTGTGTGTGTGTGTGTGTGTGATGAGATCTTTATATGGTTAAAGTGGCCCAGTTGGGCGCGAGCCCGGTGTTATACGGCTATATAAGAACCACCGGACAACCACAGCCCACACGGCGCGAGGGAGACTCTCACTCTGCGGAAGACAGACGAGGAACCCTGAGGAGCCCTGAAGAACATTGAAGAAGCTTTACAGAACCTCCAAAGAACCTCGAACATGCCAACGACCACGAGAATCCTCCCTGTGAGCAGAAAGACAGGTACAGCTTCACCCTTACCATAACTGCGCCTACTGCTGGGTGCAGACGCTTGAAGTGCCTCAGCCGGTTTCCATCTTTTGCTGATTTTGTAAGTGGAATTAAGTTAACAGAAGCTGAAGACCCAGATTGTTCAAACGTAATCCCTTATTTATATTTTTAATATTATTTTTTTACTTTTTCACTTTAATGTCGTGTTCTTTCTGTAAATGTCTGACCATCTGCTCTTATTTCAAGACATTACTGTCTTACCGAATATAAGAAGTTTTCTGCCTCACGAATATTTCAGCACAACAGGAGCTTCTGCACTGTTCCTCCACTGTTGTGGGTTCTAGATATTTTGAGCGTTTATTGATTGGTCAGTGTAAATTTTATAATTTAAATATTTTTCCTTTGGCCATTAAAGTACATCTGTTCTGTCTGTCTGACTAAATGTTAGACTTTCAGCTGTTTATGATCTGAAAATATAACTATTTTATAATTTATCACTATTAATTACACTGTAATTTATGATGTTACCCTGTTCCATCTGCTCGCTTCGTTATTGTTACACTCCTGTCCTGAATCTTTGCCGAATTTCCATTAAGTGGTCATTAAGCCTCTGGGGACTGAGGTCATTGCCCCCCCCCCCACCATCTTCCTAAACTCTCAGCCCCTCTTCATAGGCTCATAACTCTGGATGTGAGTCTCGTATGATCTTGTGATGAGATCGATTGGAATGGGCGGCTCTACAGATTCAAGAAGGGTTTGAACTGGGTCATCACAGAGACAGAAACAGAGAAGCTGAGCTCATGGGCGAGTTCATGGAGAACCGAGCATTACTAGTGAGCTGAAGCTGAAAGAGTGTATCTTCTCTAGAGAAGCTCCATTAACAGCTTTTACTGAGGGATAACAGTATGGAAGCATCCTGAAGCAGGTAGCCTAGACTAGTCTAATGTTATCAAAGTAGTTGCTGGTTCCTTTCACAACCCAGCAAAGTCGACTGTCTTTGCTCCTGGTTCCTGATCTTTGGCGTGTTTACGATTTCTTGAGTTGAGTAGATTCCGGAGCTCGGCTGATTTCTGACGCTGAACCTCAGTGAACTCTCTTCATGCTCTCTTTCAGGCAGGAGGACCAAGGCTGGGAACAAACTCTCTGGTGAGTGAACGTCTCTCACACTGTCTGAACCTGCAGTGGGTAAATGTACTCAGTACTGAAGTATTACTGAAGATCTGTGCTTTACTTCATCTTTACTGAAGTTACTTTCTCTTTTCTACTCCTAATATTTTATTCAGACTGCACTTCTCCCCGTTTCTTTTCCCTGACTCCAAACATCTACCACACACACCCATAACCCCAACCATCTACCACACACACCCATAACCCCAACCATCTACCACACATGCGCCCCTAACTCCAACCAACCACCTATAAAAGGCAATTATCATCCATGTATAAAATGTCTGTGGTAACTTTTATTGCATCAGATCATGAAATCCTAAACATCTCGTACAGTCAGACATACGTTTTAGCTAAATTAGAGTCATTGGCTACATTACTGTCTCTTTATCACTGTGTAGAGAAACCACCACTTTATGATGCCAACATCCCAGAGCCTGCATGCAGAGCAGAACTCCTCAAATGTGAGTCTCTCTCTCTCTCTCTCTCTCTCTCGCTCTCTCGCACTCTCGCTCTCTCTCTCTCGCTCTCTCTCTCTCGCTCTCTCGCACTCTCGCTCTCTCTCTCTCGATCTCTCTCTCTCTCTCTCTCGCTCTCTCTCGCGCTCTCTCTCTCGCTCTCTCTCGCTCTCTCTCTCTCTCTCTCGCTCTCGCTCTCTCTCTCTCTCTCTCTCTCTCTCTCTTGCTCTCGCTCTCTCTCGCACTCTCTCTCTCTCGCCCTCTCTCTCGCGCGCGCTCTCTCTCTCTCTCTCTCGCTTTCTTTCTCTCGCTCTCTCACATATTATTCCTCTGCATCTTGTCTACGTGATGCTTTTGCTTTCTTCAGATTGGGTCAGTCTTTCTATGGATGAGCGGACAGCCAATAAGCTCCTGTGGCTGACAGAGGGTGGGGCAAAAGTCTCACGGATGAATGACGAGGTGTGTCCTTACCTGGACAGACCGGAGCGATATGAACACTCTCCTCAGGTAAGAGACGCACCTGGTTCCTTCTCCAACAGTCACTCAGCAGAGGAGATGAAGATCCAGAATGATTATTTTAATGGTGTCTACACGTCATAATGTATTAAATTAGTTGCTAGGTAACCGACATGCCAGCTGGTTTCCCGTTTTTCCACTTCCAGTTCCACTTTCTGGTGGTTATTTCACAGTAAGGCACAAACGGCGGACTGTTTAGTGACTGCAGTATAAAGCAGGACATGTGTCTGCAGGTGCTGTGTAAGGAGGTGCTGTGGGGGTCTCGGGGTTACTGGGAGGTGGAGTATTCGGGCTGGGTGATGATCGGGGTGGCATACGAAAGCGAGGGCAGGAGGAACAGCGATGGCCCCTGCGGTTTTGGAGAGAATGAGGGGTCATGGAGTTTGGGCTGGGTTGGGTCGTCTTACCACGCCTGGCACAAAGGAGTTAACCAGGTAGGGGTGGGTGATATGATGATGTGATGACACTGACATGATAAATAACATCGTAAGCTTTTCTGAATATCATGGGTATAAGAAGCACTTCAACTCTAACTAAACTAAACTGACCATTTTCTTCAACCACCCCAAGCAACCAGCGCACAAGCCCCCATTAAAACCATCAGCTCTAAACCTGCTCTAATCCTGACCTTAACCTCAACACACAACCTAAACCTAACCCCCACCCTGGTCTCATCTCTAACCCTGGTCCAAATCCTAACCCAAACCACACCTCTATTTAGAATCTACTGAGTTTTTTGAATAGTTTGATCATCTGTGGATGATCTACAGGGGACAGTAGCGGACTATCCAAATAAAGTTAGACCAAATATCGAAAAATATAACAAAAGTTAACAAACCTGCCCCTGAAGTGATCCTCTAAAACAGCTTGAACTGAGTAGCTGGAGTTGAATTTGTTGCATTAGGAGAAGAAAAAGTGAGAACGGAAAAGAGAAAAATCAAAAGAAGAAAAAGAAAGAAAAGCAAAGACAGAGAGAAAAATGCAAAAGGAAAGAAGAAAGGCAGAAAAAAGACAGAAAATACAGCAAAAGAAAAGAGAAATCATAGAGAGAGAGCAGGAGAGGATTTATAGTGTGTAGTAATGGATTGTTGTATAGTGATGTGTTACCGTGTGATGTAGTGATGTTTTATCGTCGTATCTCCATCCCTTTGAGCAGGAGCTGCAGGTTCCTCAGTGCTCCTCCATCGGCGTGTATCTAGACCAGCCTGCTGGGCTACTCTGCTTCTACACTGTGGAGAGGAGCAGTGCTGGGAAGAAGGAGGTCAAACTGTTGCACAGAGTCAAAAACCCCATCAAAGAGAAAACCCTGCCTGGATTTTGGGTGGGAAGGCAGTCATCCTGTAGGCTTCTTCCCAAAGAGGAGTGAAAGGGGAGGGATTAGGGTGGGGGTGGGGGTGGGGGTGGGGGTGGGGGTGGGGGTGATGGGGCTAAGTTTATGTATATTTCAGTGTAAAGTTGTCTGGAAAGTTCTGAGAATGTACGAAGCTTTGAGTGTGTCCTGTTTTATGGCCTACTTGGTTGAATGTGTTTATTGTCCAGCACTGTATTAATTAAACTGGCAGGTTCATATTTATTTAATGATTAAAATGTTGGCACTGCTGAAGTTGATTGTTTAGATATTAAAGGTAAATTTTCTGTAATGTTTTCTTAAATAAAGACTTTATCACACTGTATACTCGTGTGTTGTTTTCAGTAGCACCTCTACTCTGAAAAACAGAAACGTGTGGTCAGATTTAGCCATATTCAAAAATGCGATGTGAGGCAGCGGCTAGAAAGACTAGCACTGCAACGGACTAGAGGATGGAATATGGGACAGTCTAAAGGACAGATTAATAAATGGAATATGGGACAGTCTAGAGGACAGATTAATAAATGGAATATGAGACGGTCTAAAGGACGGATTAATAAATGGAATATGGGACGGTCTAAAGGACAGATTATTAAATGGACTAGAGGATGGAATATGGGACAGTCTAAAGGACAGATTAATAAATGGAATATGGGACAGTCTAGGGGACAGGTTAATAAATGGAATATGGGACGGTCTAAAGGACAGATTAATAAATGGACTAGAGGATGGAATATGGGACAGTCTAAAGGACAGATTAATAAATGGAAAATGGGACGGTCTAAAGGACAGGTTAATAAATGGAATATGGGACGGTCTATAGGACAGATTATTAAATGGAATATGGGATGGTCTAGAGGACAGGTTAATAAATGGAATATGGGACGGTCTATAGGACAGATTATTAAATGGAATATGGGACAGTCTAGAGGACAGATTAATAAATGGAATATGGGACGGTCTAAAGGACAGATTGATAAATGGACTAGAGCATGGAATATGGGATGGTCTAAAGGACATATTAATAAATGGAATATGGGACAGTCTAGAGGACAGGTTAATAAATGGACTAGCGGATAGAATATGGGATGGTCTAGAGGACAGATTAATAAATGGACTAGAGGATGGAATATGGGATGGTCTAGAGGACAGATTAATAAATGGACTAGAGGATGGAATATGGGACGGTCTAGAGGACAGATTAATAAATGGACTAGAGGATGGAATATGGGATGGTCTAAAGGACAGATTAATAAATGGAATATGGGACGGTCTAAAGGACAGATTAATAAATGGAATATGGGATGGTCTAAAGGACAGATTAATAAATGGAATACGGGACGGTCTAAAGGACAGGTTAATAAATGGACTAGAGGATGAATTATGAAGCGGACTAGGGGACAGACTAGAAGATGAACTGGAGCAGTAGTTCCCCACCTGGTCATCAGTGCCCCAGAGAGATGGACGGGGGGGGGGGATGAACTAGGGAGTGGAAGGGCGTATGGATTAGGGGGCAGAACAGGGAATGCACTTGGTAGCAGATTAGGGGATGTATTAACTATTGGGCAAACTAAGGGATGGACTAGGATGCAGACTAGGGATTGTACCCAACTAGTGTACAGACTAGGGAATGACAATTGACTGAGGGGAGACTATGGAGTGGCCTAGGGGATGAACTGGGGGGCAGACTCGGGAACAAACTAGAAGGTTGACTAGAGGATAGACTAGGTAGACTAGGGAGTGGACTAGGGGATGGACAAGAGGGTGTACTGTGGTAGACTAGGGAGTGTACCTGTTGATGTACTGGGGTAGATTAGGGAATGGACTAGGGAATGGACTAGGGGATATACTGGGGTAGACTAGGGAATGGACTAGGGGATATACTGGGGTAGACTAGGGAATGGACTAGGGGATATACTGTGGTAGACTAGGGAGTGTACCTGTTGATGTACTGGGGTAGATTAGGGAGTGGACTAGGGGATGGACTAGAGGGTGTACTGTGGTAGACTAGGGAGTGTACCTGTTGATGTACTGGGGTAGATTAGGGAATGGACTAGGGAATGGACTAGGGGATATACTGGGGTAGACTAGGGAATGGACTAGGGGATATACTGGGGTAGACTAGGGAATGGACTAGGGGATATACTGGGGTAGACTAGGGAGTGGACCTGTTGATGTACTGGGGTAGATTAGGGAGTGGACTAGGGGATGGACTAGAGGGTGTACTGTGGTAGACTAGGGAGTGTACCTGTTGATGTACTGGGGTAGATTAGGGAATGGACTAGGGAATGGACTAGGGGATATACTGGGGTAGACTAGGGAGTGGACTAGGGGATATACTGGGGTAGACTAGGGAATGGACTAGGGGATATACTGGGGTAGACTAGGGAGTGGACCTGTTGATGTACTGGGGTAGATTAGGGAGTGGACTTAGGGATGTACTTCTTCAGCCTTAATAATAATCACTTAATAATCAGGAAACTGCAGAGATCTGATGATGATCTAATTATCCAGTGAATGTAAACGCACTTGTGTGCTCAAGTCATTTATTTTAATTTTTGGAATTGATTTGAATGATTAAACTCATGACTCAAGTACTGAGACTCGGTCCACACCTCTGTCCTCCACTGACATCGCCCTACATTGTTGCTGCCCAATATAGATGGTGTACGAGAGGTGACCTTGAAAAGACTTAAAACTCCAGGCAGTACAGCTCCAGACTTACTGATACACACACAGCTCCTCGCCTCCACAAGCCACCAGCCCACCAGCAGGTGGAAAAATGGTCTGTGTGTTTGTGTATGTTTTCACTTTTTAATATTTTTACACATTTATTTTTCGTTTTATTTAACTTTACCTGGAATGCAACATCCTTTAAGGTGTTTATGGTAACAGGTTTATGACCATGTGCTGTTTATGAGTTTGACCCCCACCATCCTGACCTGAATGTGTGATCACAGCTTTATATAGCTGTATATCTGGGTGTGTGTGAGCGTTATTGTGTGTGTGTGTGTGTGTGATGAGATCTTTATATGGTTAAAGTGGCCCAGTTGGGCGCGAGCCCGGTGTTATACGGCTATATAAGAACCACCGGACAACCACAGCCCACACGGCGCGAGGGAGACTCTCACTCTGCGGAAGACAGACGAGGAACCCTGAGGAGCCCTGAAGAACATTGAAGAAGCTTTACAGAACCTCCAAAGAACCTCGAACATGCCAACGACCACGAGAATCCTCCCTGTGAGCAGAAAGACAGGTACAGCTTCACCCTTACCATAACTGCGCCTACTGCTGGGTGCAGACGCTTGAAGTGCCTCAGCCGGTTTCCATCTTTTGCTGATTTTGTAAGTGGAATTAAGTTAACAGAAGCTGAAGACCCAGATTGTTCAAACGTAATCCCTTATTTATATTTTTAATATTATTTTTTTACTTTTTCACTTTAATGTCGTGTTCTTTCTGTAAATGTCTGACCATCTGCTCTTATTTCAAGACATTACTGTCTTACCGAATATAAGAAGTTTTCTGCCTCACGAATATTTCAGCACAACAGGAGCTTCTGCACTGTTCCTCCACTGTTGTGGGTTCTAGATATTTTGAGCGTTTATTGATTGGTCAGTGTAAATTTTATAATTTAAATATTTTTCCTTTGGCCATTAAAGTACATCTGTTCTGTCTGTCTGACTAAATGTTAGACTTTCAGCTGTTTATGATCTGAAAATATAACTATTTTATAATTTATCACTATTAATTACACTGTAATTTATGATGTTACCCTGTTCCATCTGCTCGCTTCGTTATTGTTACACTCCTGTCCTGAATCTTTGCCGAATTTCCATTAAGTGGTCATTAAGCCTCTGGGGACTGAGGTCATTGCCCCCCCCCCCACCATCTTCCTAAACTCTCAGCCCCTCTTCATAGGCTCATAACTCTGGATGTGAGTCTCGTATGATCTTGTGATGAGATCGATTGGAATGGGCGGCTCTACAGATTCAAGAAGGGTTTGAACTGGGTCATCACAGAGACAGAAACAGAGAAGCTGAGCTCATGGGCGAGTTCATGGAGAACCGAGCATTACTAGTGAGCTGAAGCTGAAAGAGTGTATCTTCTCTAGAGAAGCTCCATTAACAGCTTTTACTGAGGGATAACAGTATGGAAGCATCCTGAAGCAGGTAGCCTAGACTAGTCTAATGTTATCAAAGTAGTTGCTGGTTCCTTTCACAACCCAGCAAAGTCGACTGTCTTTGCTCCTGGTTCCTGATCTTTGGCGTGTTTACGATTTCTTGAGTTGAGTAGATTCCGGAGCTCGGCTGATTTCTGACGCTGAACCTCAGTGAACTCTCTTCATGCTCTCTTTCAGGCAGGAGGACCAAGGCTGGGAACAAACTCTCTGGTGAGTGAACGTCTCTCACACTGTCTGAACCTGCAGTGGGTAAATGTACTCAGTACTGAAGTATTACTGAAGATCTGTGCTTTACTTCATCTTTACTGAAGTTACTTTCTCTTTTCTACTCCTAATATTTTATTCAGACTGCACTTCTCCCCGTTTCTTTTCCCTGACTCCAAACATCTACCACACACACCCATAACCCCAACCATCTACCACACACACCCATAACCCCAACCATCTACCACACATGCGCCCCTAACTCCAACCAACCACCTATAAAAGGCAATTATCATCCATGTATAAAATGTCTGTGGTAACTTTTATTGCATCAGATCATGAAATCCTAAACATCTCGTACAGTCAGACATACGTTTTAGCTAAATTAGAGTCATTGGCTACATTACTGTCTCTTTATCACTGTGTAGAGAAACCACCACTTTATGATGCCAACATCCCAGAGCCTGCATGCAGAGCAGAACTCCTCAAATGTGAGTCTCTCTCTCTCTCTCTCTCTCGCTCTCTCGCACTCTCGCTCTCTCTCTCTCGCTCTCTCTCTCTCGCTCTCTCGCACTCTCGCTCTCTCTCTCTCGATCTCTCTCTCTCTCTCTCTCTCTCTCGCTCTCTCTCGCGCTCTCTCTCTCGCTCTCTCTCGCTCTCTCTCTCTCTCTCTCTCGCTCTCGCTCTCTCTCTCTCTCTCTCTCTCTCTCTCTTGCTCTCGCTCTCTCTCGCACTCTCTCTCTCTCGCCCTCTCTCTCGCGCGCGCTCTCTCTCTCTCTCTCTCGCTTTCTTTCTCTCGCTCTCTCACATATTATTCCTCTGCATCTTGTCTACGTGATGCTTTTGCTTTCTTCAGATTGGGTCAGTCTTTCTATGGATGAGCGGACAGCCAATAAGCTCCTGTGGCTGACAGAGGGTGGGGCAAAAGTCTCACGGATGAATGACGAGGTGTGTCCTTACCTGGACAGACCGGAGCGATATGAACACTCTCCTCAGGTAAGAGACGCACCTGGTTCCTTCTCCAACAGTCACTCAGCAGAGGAGATGAAGATCCAGAATGATTATTTTAATGGTGTCTACACGTCATAATGTATTAAATTAGTTGCTAGGTAACCGACATGCCAGCTGGTTTCCCGTTTTTCCACTTCCAGTTCCACTTTCTGGTGGTTATTTCACAGTAAGGCACAAACGGCGGACTGTTTAGTGACTGCAGTATAAAGCAGGACATGTGTCTGCAGGTGCTGTGTAAGGAGGTGCTGTGGGGGTCTCGGGGTTACTGGGAGGTGGAGTATTCGGGCTGGGTGATGATCGGGGTGGCATACGAAAGCGAGGGCAGGAGGAACAGCGATGGCCCCTGCGGTTTTGGAGAGAATGAGGGGTCATGGAGTTTGGGCTGGGTTGGGTCGTCTTACCACGCCTGGCACAAAGGAGTTAACCAGGTAGGGGTGGGTGATATGATGATGTGATGACACTGACATGATAAATAACATCGTAAGCTTTTCTGAATATCATGGGTATAAGAAGCACTTCAACTCTAACTAAACTAAACTGACCATTTTCTTCAACCACCCCAAGCAACCAGCGCACAAGCCCCCATTAAAACCATCAGCTCTAAACCTGCTCTAATCCTGACCTTAACCTCAACACACAACCTAAACCTAACCCCCACCCTGGTCTCATCTCTAACCCTGGTCCAAATCCTAACCCAAACCACACCTCTATTTAGAATCTACTGAGTTTTTTGAATAGTTTGATCATCTGTGGATGATCTACAGGGGACAGTAGCGGACTATCCAAATAAAGTTAGACCAAATATCGAAAAATATAACAAAAGTTAACAAACCTGCCCCTGAAGTGATCCTCTAAAACAGCTTGAACTGAGTAGCTGGAGTTGAATTTGTTGCATTAGGAGAAGAAAAAGTGAGAACGGAAAAGAGAAAAATCAAAAGAAGAAAAAGAAAGAAAAGCAAAGACAGAGAGAAAAATGCAAAAGGAAAGAAGAAAGGCAGAAAAAAGACAGAAAATACAGCAAAAGAAAAGAGAAATCATAGAGAGAGAGCAGGAGAGGATTTATAGTGTGTAGTAATGGATTGTTGTATAGTGATGTGTTACCGTGTGATGTAGTGATGTTTTATCGTCGTATCTCCATCCCTTTGAGCAGGAGCTGCAGGTTCCTCAGTGCTCCTCCATCGGCGTGTATCTAGACCAGCCTGCTGGGCTACTCTGCTTCTACACTGTGGAGAGGAGCAGTGCTGGGAAGAAGGAGGTCAAACTGTTGCACAGAGTCAAAAACCCCATCAAAGAGAAAACCCTGCCTGGATTTTGGGTGGGAAGGCAGTCATCCTGTAGGCTTCTTCCCAAAGAGGAGTGAAAGGGGAGGGATTAGGGTGGGGGTGGGGGTGGGGGTGGGGGTGGGGGTGGGGGTGATGGGGCTAAGTTTATGTATATTTCAGTGTAAAGTTGTCTGGAAAGTTCTGAGAATGTACGAAGCTTTGAGTGTGTCCTGTTTTATGGCCTACTTGGTTGAATGTGTTTATTGTCCAGCACTGTATTAATTAAACTGGCAGGTTCATATTTATTTAATGATTAAAATGTTGGCACTGCTGAAGTTGATTGTTTAGATATTAAAGGTAAATTTTCTGTAATGTTTTCTTAAATAAAGACTTTATCACACTGTATACTCGTGTGTTGTTTTCAGTAGCACCTCTACTCTGAAAAACAGAAACGTGTGGTCAGATTTAGCCATATTCAAAAATGCGATGTGAGGCAGCGGCTAGAAAGACTAGCACTGCAACGGACTAGAGGATGGAATATGGGACAGTCTAAAGGACAGATTAATAAATGGAATATGGGACAGTCTAGAGGACAGATTAATAAATGGAATATGAGACGGTCTAAAGGACGGATTAATAAATGGAATATGGGACGGTCTAAAGGACAGATTATTAAATGGACTAGAGGATGGAATATGGGACAGTCTAAAGGACAGATTAATAAATGGAATATGGGACAGTCTAGGGGACAGGTTAATAAATGGAATATGGGACGGTCTAAAGGACAGATTAATAAATGGACTAGAGGATGGAATATGGGACAGTCTAAAGGACAGATTAATAAATGGAAAATGGGACGGTCTAAAGGACAGGTTAATAAATGGAATATGGGACGGTCTAGAGGACAGATTGATAAATGGACTAGAGGATGGAATATAGGATGGTCTAGAGGACAGATTAATAAATGGACTAGCGGATGGAATATGGGACGGTCTAAAGGACAGATTAATAAATGGAATATGGGACGGTCTATAGGACAGATTATTAAATGGAATATGGGATGGTCTAGAGGACAGGTTAATAAATGGAATATGGGACGGTCTATAGGACAGATTATTAAATGGAATATGGGACAGTCTAGAGGACAGATTAATAAATGGAATATGGGACGGTCTAAAGGACAGATTGATAAATGGACTAGAGCATGGAATATGGGATGGTCTAAAGGACATATTAATAAATGGAATATGGGACAGTCAAGAGGACAGATTAATAAATGGAATATGGGACAGTCTAGGGGACAGGTTAATAAATGGAATATGGGACGGTCTAAAGGACAGATTAATAAATGGACTAGAGGATGGAATATGGGACAGTCTAAAGGACAGATTAATAAATGGAATATGGGACGGTCTAAAGGACAGGTTAATAAATGGAATATGGGACGGTCTAGAGGACAGATTGATAAATGGACTAGAGGATGGAATATAGGATGGTCTAGAGGACAGATTAATAAATGGACTAGCGGATGGAATATGGGACGGTCTAAAGGACAGATTAATAAATGGAATATGGGACGGTCTATAGGACAGATTATTAAATGGAATATGGGATGGTCTAGAGGACAGGTTAATAAATGGAATATGGGACGGTCTATAGGACAGATTATTAAATGGAATATGGGACAGTCTAGAGGACAGATTAATAAATGGAATATGGGACGGTCTAAAGGACAGATTGATAAATGGACTAGAGCATGGAATATGGGATGGTCTAAAGGACATATTAATAAATGGAATATGGGACAGTCTAGAGGACAGGTTAATAAATGGACTAGCGGATAGAATATGGGATGGTCTAGAGGACAGATTAATAAATGGACTAGAGGATGGAATATGGGATGGTCTAGAGGACAGATTAATAAATGGACTAGAGGATGGAATATGGGACGGTCTAGAGGACAGATTAATAAATGGACTAGAGGATGGAATATGGGATGGTCTAAAGGACAGATTAATAAATGGAATATGGGACGGTCTAAAGGACAGATTAATAAATGGAATATGGGATGGTCTAAAGGACAGATTAATAAATGGAATACGGGACGGTCTAAAGGACAGGTTAATAAATGGACTAGAGGATGAATTATGAAGCGGACTAGGGGACAGACTAGAAGATGAACTGGAGCAGTAGTTCCCCACCTGGTCATCAGTGCCCCAGAGAGATGGACGGGGGGGGGGGATGAACTAGGGAGTGGAAGGGCGTATGGATTAGGGGGCAGAACAGGGAATGCACTTGGTAGCAGATTAGGGGATGTATTAACTATTGGGCAAACTAAGGGATGGACTAGGATGCAGACTAGGGATTGTACCCAACTAGTGTACAGACTAGGGAATGACAATTGACTGAGGGGAGACTATGGAGTGGCCTAGGGGATGAACTGGGGGGCAGACTCGGGAACAAACTAGAAGGTTGACTAGAGGATAGACTAGGTAGACTAGGGAGTGGACTAGGGGATGGACAAGAGGGTGTACTGTGGTAGACTAGGGAGTGTACCTGTTGATGTACTGGGGTAGATTAGGGAATGGACTAGGGAATGGACTAGGGGATATACTGGGGTAGACTAGGGAATGGACTAGGGGATATACTGGGGTAGACTAGGGAATGGACTAGGGGATATACTGTGGTAGACTAGGGAGTGTACCTGTTGATGTACTGGGGTAGATTAGGGAGTGGACTAGGGGATGGACTAGAGGGTGTACTGTGGTAGACTAGGGAGTGTACCTGTTGATGTACTGGGGTAGATTAGGGAATGGACTAGGGAATGGACTAGGGGATATACTGGGGTAGACTAGGGAATGGACTAGGGGATATACTGGGGTAGACTAGGGAATGGACTAGGGGATATACTGGGGTAGACTAGGGAGTGGACCTGTTGATGTACTGGGGTAGATTAGGGAGTGGACTAGGGGATGGACTAGAGGGTGTACTGTGGTAGACTAGGGAGTGTACCTGTTGATGTACTGGGGTAGATTAGGGAATGGACTAGGGAATGGACTAGGGGATATACTGGGGTAGACTAGGGAGTGGACTAGGGGATATACTGGGGTAGACTAGGGAATGGACTAGGGGATATACTGGGGTAGACTAGGGAGTGGACCTGTTGATGTACTGGGGTAGATTAGGGAGTGGACTTAGGGATGTACTTCTTCAGCCTTAATAATAATCACTTAATAATCAGGAAACTGCAGAGATCTGATGATGATCTAATTATCCAGTGAATGTAAACGCACTTGTGTGCTCAAGTCATTTATTTTAATTTTTGGAATTGATTTGAATGATTAAACTCATGACTCAAGTACTGAGACTCGGTCCACACCTCTGTCCTCCATTGTCCTACATTGTTGCTGCCCAATATAGATGGTGTACGAGAGGTGACCTTGAAAAGACTTAAAACTCCAGGCAGTACAGCTCCAGACTTACTGATACACACACAGCTCCTCGCCTCCACAAGCCACCAGCCCACCAGCAGGTGGAAAAATGGTCTGTGTGTTTGTGTATGTTTTCACTTTTTAATATTTTTACACATTTATTTTTCGTTTTATTTAACTTTACCTGGAATGCAACATCCTTTAAGGTGTTTATGGTAACAGGTTTATGACCATGTGCTGTTTATGAGTTTGACCCCCACCATCCTGACCTGAATGTGTGATCACAGCTTTATATAGCTGTATATCTGGGTGTGTGTGAGCGTTATTGTGTGTGTGTGTGTGTGTGATGAGATCTTTATATGGTTAAAGTGGCCCAGTTGGGCGCGAGCCCGGTGTTATACGGCTATATAAGAACCACCGGACAACCACAGCCCACACGGCGCGAGGGAGACTCTCACTCTGCGGAAGACAGACGAGGAACCCTGAGGAGCCCTGAAGAACATTGAAGAAGCTTTACAGAACCTCCAAAGAACCTCGAACATGCCAACGACCACGAGAATCCTCCCTGTGAGCAGAAAGACAGGTACAGCTTCACCCTTACCATAACTGCGCCTACTGCTGGGTGCAGACGCTTGAAGTGCCTCAGCCGGTTTCCATCTTTTGCTGATTTTGTAAGTGGAATTAAGTTAACAGAAGCTGAAGACCCAGATTGTTCAAACGTAATCCCTTATTTATATTTTTAATATTATTTTTTTACTTTTTCACTTTAATGTCGTGTTCTTTCTGTAAATGTCTGACCATCTGCTCTTATTTCAAGACATTACTGTCTTACCGAATATAAGAAGTTTTCTGCCTCACGAATATTTCAGCACAACAGGAGCTTCTGCACTGTTCCTCCACTGTTGTGGGTTCTAGATATTTTGAGCGTTTATTGATTGGTCAGTGTAAATTTTATAATTTAAATATTTTTCCTTTGGCCATTAAAGTACATCTGTTCTGTCTGTCTGACTAAATGTTAGACTTTCAGCTGTTTATGATCTGAAAATATAACTATTTTATAATTTATCACTATTAATTACACTGTAATTTATGATGTTACCCTGTTCCATCTGCTCGCTTCGTTATTGTTACACTCCTGTCCTGAATCTTTGCCGAATTTCCATTAAGTGGTCATTAAGCCTCTGGGGACTGAGGTCATTGCCCCCCCCCCCACCATCTTCCTAAACTCTCAGCCCCTCTTCATAGGCTCATAACTCTGGATGTGAGTCTCGTATGATCTTGTGATGAGATCGATTGGAATGGGCGGCTCTACAGATTCAAGAAGGGTTTGAACTGGGTCATCACAGAGACAGAAACAGAGAAGCTGAGCTCATGGGCGAGTTCATGGAGAACCGAGCATTACTAGTGAGCTGAAGCTGAAAGAGTGTATCTTCTCTAGAGAAGCTCCATTAACAGCTTTTACTGAGGGATAACAGTATGGAAGCATCCTGAAGCAGGTAGCCTAGACTAGTCTAATGTTATCAAAGTAGTTGCTGGTTCCTTTCACAACCCAGCAAAGTCGACTGTCTTTGCTCCTGGTTCCTGATCTTTGGCGTGTTTACGATTTCTTGAGTTGAGTAGATTCCGGAGCTCGGCTGATTTCTGACGCTGAACCTCAGTGAACTCTCTTCATGCTCTCTTTCAGGCAGGAGGACCAAGGCTGGGAACAAACTCTCTGGTGAGTGAACGTCTCTCACACTGTCTGAACCTGCAGTGGGTAAATGTACTCAGTACTGAAGTATTACTGAAGATCTATGCTTTACTTCATCTTTACTGAAGTTACTTTCTCTTTTCTACTCCTAATATTTTATTCAGACTGCACTTCTCCCCGTTTCTTTTCCCTGACTCCAAACATCTACCACACACACCCATAACCCCAACCATCTACCACACACACCCATAACCCCAACCATCTACCACACATGCGCCCCTAACTCCAACCAACCACCTATAAAAGGCAATTATCATCCATGTATAAAATGTCTGTGGTAACTTTTATTGCATCAGATCATGAAATCCTAAACATCTCGTACAGTCAGACATACGTTTTAGCTAAATTAGAGTCATTGGCTACATTACTGTCTCTTTATCACTGTGTAGAGAAACCACCACTTTATGATGCCAACATCCCAGAGCCTGCATGCAGAGCAGAACTCCTCAAATGTGAGTCTCTCTCTCTCTCTCTCTCTCTCTCTCTCTCTCTCGCTCTCTCGCACTCTCGCTCTCTCTCTCTCGCTCTCTCGCTCTCTCTCTCTCGCTCTCTCGCACTCTCGCACTCTCGCTCTCTCGCTCTCTCTCTCTCGCTCTCTCTCTCTCTCTCTCTCGCTCTCTCTCGCGCTCTCTCTCTCGCTCTCTCTCGCTCTCTCTCTCTCTCGCTCTCGCTCTCTCTCTCTCTCTCTCTCTCTCTCTCTCTCTCTTGCTCTCGCTCTCTCTCGCGCTCTCTCTCTCTCGCCCTCTCTCTCGCGCGCGCTCTCTCTCTCTCTCGCTTTCTTTCTCTCGCTCTCTCACATATTATTCCTCTGCATTTTGTCTACGTGATGCTTTTGCTTTCTTCAGATTGGGTCAGTCTTTCTATGGATGAGCGGACAGCCAATAAGCTCCTGTGGCTGACAGAGGGTGGGGCAAAAGTCTCACGGATGAATGACGAGGTGTGTCCTTACCTGGACAGACCGGAGCGATATGAACACTCTCCTCAGGTAAGAGACGCACCTGGTTCCTTCTCCAACAGTCACTCAGCAGAGGAGATGAAGATCCAGAATGATTATTTTAATGGTGTCTACACGTCATAATGTATTAAATTAGTTGCTAGGTAACCGACATGCCAGCTGGTTTCCCGTTTTTCCACTTCCAGTTCCACTTTCTGGTGGTTATTTCACAGTAAGGCACAAACGGCGGACTGTTTAGTGACTGCAGTATAAAGCAGGACATGTGTCTGCAGGTGCTGTGTAAGGAGGTGCTGTGGGGGTCTCGGGGTTACTGGGAGGTGGAGTATTCGGGCTGGGTGATGATCGGGGTGGCATACGAAAGCGAGGGCAGGAGGAACAGCGATGGCCCCTGCGGTTTTGGAGAGAACGAGGGGTCATGGAGTTTGGGCTGGGTTGGGTCGTCTTACCACGCCTGGCACAAAGGAGTTAACCAGGTAGGGGTGGGTGATATGATGATGTGATGACACTGACATGATAAATAACATCATAAGCTTTTCTGAATATCATGGGTATAAGAAGCACTTCAACTCTAACTAAACTAAACTGACCATTTTCTTCAACCACCCCAAGCAACCAGCGCACAAGCCCCCATTAAAACCATCAGCTCTAAACCTGCTCTAATCCTGACCTTAACCTCAACACACAACCTAAACCTAACCCCCACCCTGGTCTCATCTCTAACCCTGGTCCAAATCCTAACCCCAACCACACCTCTATTTAGAATCTACTGAGTTTTTTGAATAGTTTGATCATCTGTGGATGATCTACAGGGGACAGTAGCGGACTATCCAAATAAAGTTAGACCAAATATCGAAAATATAACAAAAGTTAACAAACCTGCACCTGAAGTGATCCTCTAAAACAGCTTGAACGGAGTAGCTGGAGTTGAATTTGTTGCAGTAGGAGAAGAAAAAGTGAGAACGGAAAAGAGAAAAATCAAAAGAAGAAAAAGAAAGAAAAGCAAAGACAGAGAGAAAAATGCAAAAGGAAAGAAGAAAGGCAGAAAAAAGACAGAAAATACAGCAAAAGAAAAGAGAAATCATAGAGAGAGAGCAGGAGAGGATTTATAGTGTGTAGTAATGGATTGTTGTATAGTGATGTGTTACCGTGTGATGTAGTGATGTTTTATCGTCGTATCTCCATCCCTTTGAGCAGGAGCTGCAGGTTCCTCAGTGCTCCTCCATCGGCGTGTATCTAGACCAGCCTGCTGGGCTACTCTGCTTCTACACTGTGGAGAGGAGCAGTGCTGGGAAGAAGGAGGTCAAACTGTTGCACAGAGTCAAAAACCCCATCAAAGAGAAAACCCTGCCTGGATTTTGGGTGGGAAGGCAGTCATCCTGTAGGCTTCTTCCCAAAGAGGAGTGAAAGGGGAGGGATTAGGGTGGGGGTGGGGGTGGGGGTGGGGGTGGGGGTGGGGGTGGGGGTGATGGGGCTAAGTTTATGTATATTTCAGTGTAAAGTTGTCTGGAAAGTTCTGAGAATGTACGAAGCTTTGAGTGTGTCCTGTTTTATGGCCTACTTGGTTGAATGTGTTTATTGTCCAGCACTGTATTAATTAAACTGGCAGGTTCATATTTATTT
>NC_051213.1:1262170-1277170 GCF_015220715.1 Pygocentrus nattereri
GCTGGAGTTGAATTTGTTGCATTAGGAGAAGAAAAAGTGAGAACGGAAAAGAGAAAAATCAAAAGAAGAAAAAGAAAGAAAAGCAAAGACAGAGAGAAAAATGCAAAAGGAAAGAAGAAAGGCAGAAAAAAGACAGAAAATACAGCAAAAGAAAAGAGAAATCATAGAGAGAGAGCAGGAGAGGATTTATAGTGTGTAGTAATGGATTGTTGTATAGTGATGTGTTACCGTGTGATGTAGTGATGTTTTATCGTCGTATCTCCATCCCTTTGAGCAGGAGCTGCAGGTTCCTCAGTGCTCCTCCATCGGCGTGTATCTAGACCAGCCTGCTGGGCTACTCTGCTTCTACACTGTGGAGAGGAGCAGTGCTGGGAAGAAGGAGGTCAAACTGTTGCACAGAGTCAAAAACCCCATCAAAGAGAAAACCCTGCCTGGATTTTGGGTGGGAAGGCAGTCATCCTGTAGGCTTCTTCCCAAAGAGGAGTGAAAGGGGAGGGATTAGGGTGGGGGTGGGGGTGGGGGTGGGGGTGGGGGTGATGGGGCTAAGTTTATGTATATTTCAGTGTAAAGTTGTCTGGAAAGTTCTGAGAATGTACGAAGCTTTGAGTGTGTCCTGTTTTATGGCCTACTTGGTTGAATGTGTTTATTGTCCAGCACTGTATTAATTAAACTGGCAGGTTCATATTTATTTAATGATTAAAATGTTGGCACTGCTGAAGTTGATTGTTTAGATATTAAAGGTAAATTTTCTGTAATGTTTTCTTAAATAAAGACTTTATCACACTGTATACTCGTGTGTTGTTTTCAGTAGCACCTCTACTCTGAAAAACAGAAACGTGTGGTCAGATTTAGCCATATTCAAAAATGCGATGTGAGGCAGCGGCTAGAAAGACTAGCACTGCAACGGACTAGAGGATGGAATATGGGACAGTCTAAAGGACAGATTATTAAATGGAATATGGGACAGTCTAGAGGACAGATTAATAAATGGAATATGGGACAGTCTAAAGGACAGATTATTAAATGGAATATGGGACAGTCTAAAGGACAGATTATTAAATGGAATATGGGACGTTCTAAAGGACAGATTAATAAATGGAATATGGGACAGTCTAAAGGACAGATTAATAAATGGAATATGGGACGGTCTAAAGGACAGATTAATAAATGGAATATCGGACAGTCTAAAGGACAGATTATTAAATGGAATATGGGACGTTCTAAAGGACAGATTAATAAATGGAATATGGGACAGTCTAAAGGACAGATTAATAAATGGAATATGGGACGGTCTAAAGGACAGATTAATAAATGGAATATGGGACAGTCTAAAGGACAGATTAATAAATGGAATATGGGACGGTCTAAAGGACAGATTATTAAATGGAATATGGGACAGTCTAAAGGACAGATTATTAAATGGAATATGGGACGTTCTAAAGGACAGATTAATAAATGGAATATGGGACAGTCTAAAGGACAGATTAATAAATGGAATATGGGACGGTCTAAAGGACAGATTAATAAATGGAATATGGGACGGTCTAGAGGACAGATTAATAAATGGACTAGAGGATGGAATATGGGACGGTCTAAAGGACAGATTAATAAATGGAATATGGGACGGTCTAAAGGACACATTAATAAATGGAATATGGGACGGTCGAAAGGACAGATTATTAAATGGAATATGGGACGGTCTAGAGGACAGATTAATAAATGGACTAGAGGATGGAATATGGGACGGTCTAGAGGACAGATTAATAAATGGAATATGGGACGGTCTAAAGGACGGATTATTAAATGGACTAGAGGATGGAATATGGGATGGTCTAGAGGACAGATTATTAAATGGACTAGAGGATGGAATATGGGACGGTCTAGAGGACAGATTATTAAATGGACTAGAGGATGGAATATGGGACGGTCTAAAGGACAGATTAATAAATGGAATATGGGACGGTCTAGAGGAAAGATTATTAAATGGACTAGAGGATGGAATATGGGACGGTCTAAAGGACGGATTAATAAATGGAATATGGGACGGTCTAAAGGACAGATTAATAAATGGAATATGGGACGGTCTAAAGGACGGATTAATAAATGGAATATGGGACGGCCTAAAGGACAGATTATTAAATGGAATATGGGACGGTCTAAAGGACAGATTAATAAATGGAATATAGGATGGTCTAAAGGACAGATTATTAAATGGAATATGGGACGGTCTAAAGGACAGATTAATAAATGGAATATGGGATGGTCTAAAGGACGGATTAATAAATGGAACATGGGATGGTCTAAAGGACAGATTATTAAATGGAATATGAGACGGTCTAAAGGACGGATTAATAAATGGAATATGGGATGGTCTAAAGGACAGATTATTAAATGGAATATAGGACGGTCTAAAGGACAGATTAATAAATGGAATATAGGATGGTCTAAAGGACAGATTAATAAATGGAATATGGGACGGTCTAAAGGACAGGTTAATAAATGGAACATGGGACGGTCTAAAGGACAGATTAATAAATGGAATATGGGACGGTCTAAAGGACAGGTTAATAAATGGAACATGGGACGGTCTAAAGGACAGATTAATAAATGGACTAGAGGATGGAATATGGGACGGTCTAAAGGACAGATTAATAAATGGAATATGGGACGGTCTAAAGGACAGATTAATAAATGGACTAGAGGATGGAATATGGGACGGTCTAAAGGACAGATTAATAAATGGAATATGAGACGGTCTAAAGGACAGATTAATAAATGGAATATGGGACGGTCTAAAGGACAGATTAATAAATGGAATACGGGACGGTCTAAAGGACAGATTAATAAATGGACTAGAGGATGGAATATGGGACGGTCTAAAGGACAGATTATTAAATGGAATATGAGACGGTCTAAAGGACAGATTAATAAATGGAATATGGGACGGTCTAAAGGACAGATTAATAAATGGAATACGGGACGGTCTAAAGGACAGATTATTAAATGGACTAGAGGATGAATTATGAAGTGGACTAGGGGACAGACTAGAAGATGAACTGGAGCAGTAGTTCCCCACCTGGTCATCAGTGCCCCAGAGAGATGGACTGGGGGGGCTAGGAAATGAACTAGGGAGTGGAAGGGCGTATGGATTAGGGGGCAGAACAGGGAATGCACTTGGTAGAAGATTAGGGGATGTATTAACTATTGGGCAAACTAAGGGATGGACTAGGATGCAGACTAGGGATTGTACCCAACTAGTGCACAGACTAGGGAATGACAATTGACTGATTATGGAGTGGCCTAGGGGATGAACTGGGGGCAGACTCGGGAACAAACTAGAAGGTTGACTAGAGGATAGACTAGGTAGACTAGGGGATGTCCTGGGGTAGACTAGGGAGTGGACTAGGGGATATACTGGGGTAGATTAGGGAATGGACCTGTTGATGTACTGGGATAGATGGCTCCAGTGTGTCACCTCTTGCTCGTTATTGTCCATCACTGTTACCTGATGAGCACTCATTAATGCTCGTACATTGACCCTACCGTTTGCCTCCTAAACTGGCCATTAGGGGTGTACTTTGTGTACTTCTGGTCCCAAGCCCGGATAAATGGTGAGGGTTGCGTCAGGAAGGGCATCCGGCGTAAAACTTGTGCCAAAACTATCATGCGGATCACGAATATGATTGCCATACCGGATCGGTCGAGGCCTGGGTTAACAACGACCGCCTCCGGTGCTGTTGACCAGCAGGGTGCTGGTGGAAAATGGACTACTGCAGGTCGAAGACCATCAGAGAGGAGAGGAGGAAGGCGGGGTAGAAGGCAGCGAGAGAGAAGGAAAGGCAGGAGTGTGGAGGTTATAGTAGGGACTCTGAACATAGGGACAATGACTGGTAAAGGCAGAGAGCTTGCAGACATGATGGAGAGAAGGAAGGTAGATATTCTGTGTGTCCAGGAGACCAGATGGAAAGGAAGCAAGGCCAGGAACATTGGAGGTGGATTCAAACTGGTCTATCATGGTGTAGAGTGGAAGAGAAATGGAGTAGGGATAATCCTAAAGGAACAGCTTGGGAAAAGTGTTCTGGATGTAAAGAGAGTGTCAGACAGGCTCATGAGCCTGAAGTTGGAGGTTGATGGTGTGATTTTGAATGGCTGTGGTGAACACGTATTTTCAGAAGAGGGAAGAACACAGGGTGACATACAAGACACTCCAGCCCAGCCTACACCAAACCCAACCCTGGGGTACATAACTGATACAAACACACACTGTACAGTAACATACTCCTGGTTGCAACCCATCATATTACTGGTGAGTGTGTACAAATATAAAATACAAAGGTCATGATCCCTCTAATATTTCCTTTCGCTTACAGGACACACAGAAGAGTGGCACCCCCCAGCCCACCCCACCCCACCCCCGCATCAGTGGATCCATCCGACTAGGATAAGAGGATCCATGGCTCTCGCCAACATCCCCTAAAGAACACACAACAAAGGAATTCAGGTAAGTAACTCTTTACATGACTTAAATGTTCATATCTCTAATGGCTACTCTACCAGTCTCTAGCATGCATCAGGGCTGGTGATGGGGGGCCCATAGCACTGGTTCTAGCATTGTCTATACATTTTTTCCTCACTGTCCACATGAAACTGTGATTTTGCTGTTCCTGGTTGGCAAGTTGGCCAGCTTGCTGACTGTGAGGTGAGCTCCTAGACTAGGCGCTGCTGCACACACCAGTCAGCGGCAGTTATTGACACTTTTTTCTCTCCTGTGGTTCTTGTGAATAGGTAATTGCCAGGCATAATGAGCTTCTCCTGCATGCTTCTACTCTTTAAGTGTTTAAGGTTAGCAAGTAAGCTAACTTGCTATTTGCACCTGAATGGAGCATTTTTGTCATCCCCAATCTTCCAGTCCAGCTTTGATCGCACGGTGTGGTTTCATATAAAAACAAAGGCACAAAATATATTGATAAGCGTTTGTTATGCATTTTAAAAGACGGGATGAAAACTACTGGACCGTCAGCACGAAGACCAACTGGACCCCATCGCAACCAGCCTGTTCACAATCATACTCAGCATTTTACAAATATCAGTAAACACATGAAATATGATCAAAGAATTCTCATGACATTAGATGGCAATATAAACAGACCTTCAGAGCTGAAAGGTCACAACGTGTAGAATAAATGAACTATAATAAATATACATTATAAATAATATAATAAATGATAAAGCCTGTCTGGAGAGACGCACCACAGCTGCTCTTTGTATTCTAATAGGCTGAGTTCAGACTGCAGGCAAGTCGGATTCCTTTCTCAAATCAGATCTTGTGAGTCGGTGGTCCGCTCTGTTATCCGTAAATGCGCAGATCAGATCTGGAGCTCTTCTTCAGTCCCAGCACTTCATCACTCTGGATTCGACATCGTCACTGTTTCTGAGCGTCCAGAGCGTCCAGACTGACACGCCTCTGTAAAAATCTGATCGGAGTCGCATTTCAAACCAGCTCCACCTTTTGATTTGGATCTAATTTGAAAAAATCAGACTCTTTTTAATCAGAACAGCCTTAAACGTTTAATTTTTCAGGACGAGTTTCTCAAACGGATTTAAAACTAGCACATCAGCATCGCCCAGTCCTTTTAAAGCAGGCCTAGCCGTGTCCACTCTAGCGCCCTGAGCCAGTATTTTTCTGCTCTGCTGATTGGCTAACAGTGCACTGAAGTCCAGAAACAGAGACCACCTCAAACAGCTTATATCTGAGGTAAATATGATTAATGAATTTAAAGTCCAGTTTCTGAGCCTCTAGCCAGTTTCTCAGATCCATCCATCCATCCATCCATTCTCCAAGCCGCTTCTCCGTCAGGGTCGCGGGGGGGTGCTGGAGCCTATCCCAGCAGTCTTAGTTTCTCAGATCATATTTATTTATTTTTTACTATCAATTTGTCTCACGTCTTCCATTTCTTTATTAATTCATTCATTGTATTTCATACTATCTGATCTGTTGTTTCTCAAGCTACGTCTTTAATTGTAATAGTTTATTTGATTTCCTCACTTTTTTTCTATTAAATTTTTAGTGATTACTATTATGTTTTAGCACTTATAGCTTTTTTACTATCCAACTTCTTAATTCCTGTGTTCTGTATTGGCTCAGCTACTTTGTAAACGAGGGTCTCCCTCTGTGTACTCCGAGTTTAAATGAAGGTTCATTGATTGATTGATTGATTGATTGATTGATAGCTTGACTTTGGTCTGGCTAACTAGAAAGTCCAATGTGAAGTACTAGAGAAATGAAAGGAGAAAGTTCTCATTGTGACGGCCAGGAAAAGCTAACAGCAGAGTGACCCCGCTCAACCTGTGTCCTGGTCAGGAATTGTCAGTATGTGGGCAGACGAGCATCTTATGACCTGATTAAGTACCTGTTTATTGCTGCCTGCTTGTTATTGTCCATATCAGCTTTCACACCTGTCTCTGGAAACCTAAACACACTGGACACAGTGAGAGGACAGACTTGCTGTACATCGTTATCTGACCACTACATTGTATAAAAAAGAAAAAAAAAATCACTGGCACTGTGTCTGAAGATGTCTTGACCGTCTTAGAGAAGATGTCTTGAGATATTTTCTTAAGTCAAGGTCAAATCTTAACATGTGAAGACTTGAAAGACAAGTACGTAATTGCTTTGTGTGTCTTATAGATGAGGAATGACTTCAGACATCAGTTTTCTTAAGACTTAGGCTGCGTTCCCACAGCAGGTAAAACTGGCCCAAATCTGATTTTTTGGTTTGGCTAAATTAACCGACATCCAGAGTAAACAATCACGACTGCCAACAAACGCCAGTCGCTCCCGGAGGACCAGCTTCATCTTCACCAGCATCACAGGAGCATCATGAAGCTTCACTGACTGACAGCTGGGCTCATCGCCCAGAATGTATTGGAGCCGTAAAAAGGGCGCGGTCACTTCTTCGGTTCGCATCCTCGGATTCTTTAAACTTTAAATAATCAAGGCCTTCCCTGAAAAAGACGTCGTCTGGACGGCAGCAGATGTTGATAAAACATGTTTATATCATTCAGCTTTAATGGAGCCTTCACAGATGAGCACGTCACCCAGGCCATGAGCACTAATGCCCCCTAAACCATCATGAATACTGGCTTTAGAACTGAGCACTGATAACAAGCTGAGTGGTCTTCAGCCCGGAGGACACAGTGTCCATGATTTCCTAAAGAATTTCAGATTCGTCGGACCGCCGGACACTTTTCCGCTTCCCCTCAGTCCATTTTAAATGAGCTCGGGCCCAGAGAAGGTGGCAGCGTTTCTGGATCCTGTTTATATTTGGGTTCTTCTTTGTGTTTTAGAGTTTAACAGCGTTTGTGGATGCAGTGATGAACTGTGTTCACAGACAGTGTTTTTCAGAAGTGTTTCTGAGCCCATGCAGTGATTTCCACTACAGAATCATGTCTGTTTTTAATGCAGTGCTGCCTGAAATGGGGTTGCAGATTTAAAATCTATACCAAAAGATATAGGTAGATTTTTTAAACAGGGGTGATATGAGCATTTGGTGGATTTGTTCAGTGGCACTTTTATTTCTACTCAAGCATATAAGTAAGTAATCTAGTTATTCCTCAGCTCCATTTCTGTTACACCCAGGTCCTAATTCTGTTTTCTGGGTTTCATGTGGTTCTGCTGTGTTGGTTCAGCCGTTCTGCTTTATTGTTGCTCACTCTGGAGCTTCAGCATTTTATTTTAGAGCAGAAAGAGAAGAACAGAGATGTGCAATCCTCAGTTCCTTTTACTCATCAGCTTCTTATCTGAAGCAGCAGCGTTTAAAGTGGAATGAAATGTTCAAAGAGATGAAGGTTCCTCTGTATTTCTAGAGAAAATCAAGAATGGACAAGCCCCTAATTCTGTTACGACCCTTACCAGGGTCAGGCCGCGACAGAGAGCGAGAGTGGGCTCTCTCCCCAGACTGGCTGCCAGACCAGACACCGGACACCATTTAAACCAGAAAACGACAGGTTAATTTTCTTCAGAAGCTCGATAAGTTGAGGTGACGGCTTCAGGGATGAGCACTCGCCAAAACAACAAACAAAGCTACTAATGATAAACAAACAAAACCCAAAAACAAAAGAAACTAGAAGACATTGTGGCTCCTAACTCCCCACCTTAAACAGGAGAGACAGGTACCCGACACTAATCCCTCCAGTCGTCTGCTTTTCCGATGTTCACAGAAAGTTAAGAGTCTAAAAAAATTTCATCAACTTTACAAACGCAGCAAAGTGAAGAGAGGTGTGAGGTGTGAAGAGTGCCAGGCTGGTCTGGACAGCTGTTCTTCCAGGTCATGTTAATGGGGAAAAAGCCATGAACGTCTCCCAAGACGGTTCCTCAGCGACCTCTTATACTGCCAGGCGCCCCGAGTGGCCAATCATGTACCTGCACACAATACAACAATGGAAAAACACACAAAGGGGCTGCAAACAGACACAGAAGTGTGATTACAACTGGGGTTCGTAACAGTTACTCAGTACTTCAGCACTACTTGAGCTGATTTTGTGCTTCTACGCTACTTGGTTTTTTTTTGGAAAGGTGCTTTTACTTTTACTCCGGTCAGTTTTTCAGCTCTTTCCTGAAGGACGAGCTTAGACGACTCTACCTGGCTCTTCTGCCGCCCATCTGGACCCGTCCACTGAGCTCAGTCTGCCTTCTTTCTCTCTCAGGACCAGAACCTTTATTGGTTATCTTTAGGTGTGCAGGGAATTTGTCTTGGTGCAGGTGTCCACATAAAATTCTATCCAATAAAATTAATATAGAAGTTATATAGAATATATCGCTGCAGTTGGAGCAAAACCTTCTATCTCCAAAAGGCAACTTTATAGGACAAAAGCATTCCTAATTTTTAATGGAAGTAAATAGATATTTTTTCCAAGGAATTTTGGACAATTTCAGTCTGTTTTCATAAAATTTTGGAACAACATAAAGGGCAACTGCCTTTTTTCAAACTAGGTCAAAAAATCAAAAATTTAGATATAAGGCGTCAAGGTGAGAAATAAGAGAATTAAGCAGCACGCATTAATATAAATGTAAACGTACCTATAAAATATGTATGTTGCACGCAACCAGCTTCAGTGCATATATGCACGGACTATAGGGGAGTGTGAGAGGCTGTGTACCTTACAGTGTGTGATAAAGTGCATGTGCAGCAGTTTAAAGCAGAGCGATGTGAGACGGCTCCTTGTCTGTCTGAGCAGGTGCTCCATCTAGTGGTGACTGAACATCACTACAGATACACTGTTTCAGTTTGAGGTTTATGTTCTGTGTTTTTCTTTATTACTCTGTTCATGCTGACTAACTAAAGCCATCAGAGCAGTTTATTCGTTTATTAATTTTCACAATGATTGTGTTGGTATTTTTAATTCATGTGCACATTAGGAGATTCAGATGCATCGTTGTAGCGCATCTTGATTCCTGCTGCTGTTCTTTGTCAGTGTAGAATAAAAGGTTCTATATTGTCAGTCTACAGTAATCTTTCACATGTGGGTGGTACGACACTCATAGTGGAAAATCAGGGAGACCTGAAGGTCCTTATACTAATGAAGTTACAGCTCCACATGAAGAAAACAGATGTCATGGCAACAGGAAAAACCCCGAACTTTACCCCTGATGATGAAGACGTAGAAGCATTGGTAGTGGTGGGCAGTTTTGCTTACTTGGATCGATTTTTACAATCCAGGGGTCGAGAAACAAGACACGGATCGCCTGTCGGCTGAACAAGGATGAAGGATCTTGAAAAGGTCTTCAAATGTAATGACAAATCTCTACAAACAGAGATGAGGACTTCTTTCTTTGAACAAATAAATGCAGCCTCCACTGAATCAGGCCTCACTCAGATCACCAGTCTGAAGCCCTGATTTCAGACACATTATAAGAAGAACTGATCAAGTGGAAGAGACATTTTTGCCTGGAACAGCTGAAGGTGTGGCTGGTTTGATTATCAGCCAGATTGTCCTCTGGGAAAGTAGGCGGTCCCACTTAAGTTAAGTTTCAGAACCTACTTCACTGACCAGGGAAGTTATATTCCTACCTAGTCTCCCTTGACTACGTTGCCTACTGTGTGTTTTTCTCTCAGATATTCGGTTTTATCTGCTGATGACTTCAGGATATCATGTAATCCCAGAGATTTTACAGAAAAGACAAGAAATCATTCTCAAATATACTTATCTCACTAAAGTGAGCGCCCCTCACGTTTCTGCAGATATTCTGCAGCACAAGTGAGTCCACCTCACAGTGAACGTGTCCAGATTGGGCTCAGGGTCAATATTTAGTGTGACCACCATTATTATCTAGCACCAGGAACCCTCTTGGGCAGGGAATTCACCAGAGCTGCACAGGCTGCTGCTGGAATCCTCTTCCACTCCTCCATGATGACGTCACTGAGCTGGTGGATGTTAGACACCTTGTGCTCCTCCTCCTCCTTCTGCTTGAGGAAGCCCCACAGGTGCTCAACTGGGTTTAGGTCTGGAAACGTTCTTGGCCAGTCCATCACCTTTACCTTCAGCAGGGCAGTGGTCATCTTGGAGGTGTGTTTGGGGTCGTTATCAAGTTGGAAAACTGCCATGCGGCTCAGTTTCCAGGGGGAGGGGATCGTGCTCTGCTTCAGAACGTCACAGTACAGGGTGGAATTCATGTTTCCCTCAATGAACCGCAGCTCCCCAGTGCCAGCAGCACTCATGCAGCTCCAGACCATGATGCTACCACCACCATGCTTGACTGTAGGCAAGAGGCGGTTGTCTCGGTGCTCCTCACATGCTGGACACCATCTGAGCAAGTTTATCTTGGTCTCGTCAGACCACAGGACCTGGTTCCAGTAATCCATGTTCTTGGACTGCTTGTCTTCAGTAAAATGTTCCTGGGCCACTTTGTGCATCAGCTTCAGAAGAGGCTTCCTTCTGGGACGACGGCCATGCAGACCGAGGTGATGCATTGTGTGGCGTATGGTCTGAGCACTGACAGGCTGACCTCCATCTTTGTGGAGAGCAGCAATTCTGTTCCTCACATCCTCAGAGATTCTTTCCCATGAGGTGCCGTGTTGAATATCCAGTGGTCAGTGTGAGTGAATTGAACCCAAAACACCAAATTTAACAGCCCTGCTCCCCGTTCACACCTGGAACCCTGTAACTCTAACCAGTCACACGACACCAGGGAGGGACGACGACACGACTGGGCACAATCTGGACACGTCCACTGTGAGGTGGACTCACTTGAGCTGCCAGCTGTTTAGACATTAATGTCTGTGTGTTGTTCTTTTCAGAGGACAGTAAATCTGCTCTGCTGTACAAGCTGCACACTGACCACTTTAACTTATATCAGAGTTTCAGTTCTACAGTGACGTCCCATCAGAAGACAGAATATCTGCAGAAACGTGAGGGGGGCGCTCACTTTAGTGAGATACTGTGTGTGTGTATATAAAATACAGTTTGAAACAATCAGCAAATACTGTCCATCACTTTAACCACTATATAACAAGCTTTTATCCTCTTTCAGTATCACTAAAATCTGCATGACAGATGTAGCAGTCCATATGATGTCCAGCATGGACAGGAGGTCAATTTCACTGTCCTCTGAAATCTCTGCTGTAACTTTAGACCACCAATAGCAGGACACTCCCACTAACATGTGTAAGAACCCAACAGCTGTTGGAGCAGGGAAGATCTGCAGTACGGCCTCAGTGAACAGCTGTATGGGCAGAGAGCTCCATACCCTGCCCCACTCTGGAGAACCCACAGAACGGATCCTTCCCATATTACAGAGGCAGAAGACTTGCCTGGACTGTGGAACATCAATCCTTTAATCCAAACAATAATGGTATACTAAAATTCATTACCAAAGTTCTGTTAGCTGTGAAAAAATCAAATTTTCTAAACATTACATTATTTTAATTGAAAGAGTAAAGTTTCCACAGAGCTGCAATAGAGTTCCTAAAGAGCTGCCATAGAGTTCATGTAGAGCTACCATAGAGTTCCTATGAAGCTGCCATAGAGTTCTTTTAGAGTTGACAGAGTTCCTGCAGAGCTGCCATGGACCTCCTACAAAGCTTTCATAGAGTTCCTACAGAGCTGTCACGGGGTTCCTACAGAACTGCTAGAGTTCTTTCAGAGTTTATGCAGAGTTCCTCTGAAGCTGCAATAGAGGTCCTATAGAGCTGACATAGGGTTCCTATGCTCCCATACAGCTGCTATAGAATCACCAAAGCACTCCCACAGAGCTTCTATAGAATTACTATAGGACTCCCATAGAGCTGCTATAGAATTACTATAGCACTCACATAGAGCTTCTATAGAATTACTATAGCACTCACATACAGCTTCTATAGAATTACTATAGCACTCACATACAGCTTCTATAGAATTACTATAGCACTCACATACAGCTGCTATAGAATCACCAAAGCACTCCCATAGAGCTTCTATAGAATTACTATAGGACTCCCATAGAGCTGCTATAAAATTAGCATATTATTCCCATAGAGCTGCTACAGATTCATGACATTAACCTATGTAATTGTTAAGACAAACATGCTACAGTTGAATATATATTAAACATAAATACTTCGGTGAACTGATACACAGATTGGATTGATTGTTAGTGTGAATAACATTGCAACTAAAATTTAATAAAACATACTTTAAATTGCTTTAAAATAATACTATATACATACATATACATATATATATACACAATAATATACTTTTTTGCGACTAAAAATACATTTAATTTTATGGACATAGTTTTGTTTAAGCATGCTTAAATGTGTTATGAAATACATTTCTATTTTCTGACAGCATGATAAAATATAAATGAACGCCTTAAAATCTCAGGCTTATTACATACTAAGGCTTATTATTCAGTAACTACAGGGACTTTAGTGCAGACTAGCTGATCTGTTCTTAGGTCACTGAAGTGAGTAATAAAGCTTTGGGCCATTTAAGAGGCTGAAATCTGTTACTTTAAAAAATATGTGCTTTTCAGAAAATACAAGTGTATTCCCAAATAATTCCAATGAAATTTAATCTTTATTTGTTTACTGGTTAGTAGTATTCTCTATACACTTCACGTATGACATTGATGTTCTTAAGTGTCCTTCTTTTTCACAAGGTAGAACTACAGAACAAAAGGGTTTCTGATAAAGTGGCCGAGTACAGCGGACATCGGTACTCCACCACTGACACACCCGGTGTCCAGCCCGTAAAAGCTGCCGCTGTGCTGGACTGGCGTATAATTAGTCTGAAATGAAAGTTCACGCTGCTGTTCTCACTGTAGCCTCGACCTTATTAACAGAAAAACAAAGAGACCAAAAGAGATCTATGCATGCATGAGAGAGAGAGAGAGAGAGAGAGCAGGGAAAGGGAGAGAGTGAGAGAGAGAGCAGCGAGGGAAAGAAGAGAGGAGCACAGAGAGGCCAGTGTTTTAGGGAAGAAAGAGATTCAGTCTCTACAGAGGCTGTAGGTGCAGAGAGAGAGCAGAAAGAGACAGAGAAAGATAGTTACATTGAGAGACGGACAGAAAGCAGAGAGTAATCGAGAAAGAAGACAGGAGGAGATAGATAGATAGATAGATAGATAGATAGATAGATAGATAGATAGATAGATAGATAGATAGATAGATAGATAGATAGAATGAGTTAAATTGAGATAGAGAAGGGCAGAATGTGGATAGTGATCAAGAAAGACAGGATAGTACTTATATAGACAGACAGGCAGACAGACAGACAGACAGGCAGACAGACAGAAGGGTTGAAGACGGGGAGAGCGAGAGATTGAGAGCGATTTCCTGAAAGGATGGAGCTGGACAGTGCGTTCGGACGACGGCGGCAGACGGGGTAAAACTACTCTATTTATTTGTTGCTGTTTCTTCATGATGCTACACTGATAGATGAACCCAGTGATGGTTATTTATGGGTTCTTGGATGCTTGGATGTACAGTTCTAGGTTGAAACCATCCGTTGATGTAGAACTTTTACATTACACTGAGGTTCTTTAAAAAGGTTCTGCACAGCTGCTCATCTCATTTACACAACTGGTTCTTCAAAGAGGACATTGAAAGGTCGAGGTCAAACCACAGACTTGACAGAAAATGGACAAACAGGCTGGGGCCACGTTGGGCGAAGGAGCAAGGCTGTCCACTGTCACCACACCTGTTCACCCTGTACACAGAACTCAGAATGAGAAGCAGGACTGGGAGAGAATGACTGAGGGTTCGAAGTCAGTGGAAGAAACATGACCTTCTATGTGTGGATGATACAACATTCATCGTAGAAAACCAAGAAGAACTGAAGGCCCTTATGAGAGCGTGAAGATGGGACTTTGTCTCAGCATGAAGGTTATGACCAGTGTGGGAAATAGCTCCTGGTGTTCGGGGGTCCCATATTTTCTGGCTGTTAATGCTTCAGTGTCAGTAAATGTCTGTTCTACCAGCTGTTCTTCTTTAAAGTCTCTGTTCTAGTGCGGTTCTGCGCTCTTCCTCACAGTAACTGAGATCTTCCTCGTCTCCTCTTCTGTAGAGTCTCTGTTCTAGTGCAGTTCTGCGCTCTTCCTCACAGTAACTGAGATCTTCCTCGTCTCCTCTTCTGTAGAGTCTCTGTTCTAGTGCGGTTCTGCACTCTTCCTCGCAGTAACTGAGATCTTCCTCGTCTCCTCTTCTGTAGAGTCTCTGTTCTACTGCGGTTCTGCGCTCTTCCTCACAGTAACTGAGATCTTCCTCGTCTCCTCTTCTGTAGAGTCTCTGTTCTAGTGTGGTTCTGCGCTCTTCCTCACAGTAACTGAGATCTTCCTCATCTCCTCTTCTGTAGAGTCTCTGTTCTAGTGCGGTTCTGCACTCTTCCTCGCAGTAACTGAGATCTTCCTCGTCTCCTCTTCTGTAGAGTCTCTGTTCTAGTGCGGTTCTGCACTCTTCCTCACAGTAACTGAGATCTTCCTCGTCTCCTCTTCTGTAGAGTCTCTGTTCTAGTGCGGTTC